>NW_027590345.1:0-300000 GCF_964213995.1 Mustelus asterias | reverse complement strand
ATGCAATGCCTCATCCTACCGTGTTGGGGCAGAACTCCCTCATCTGATGGAGGACAGTCAGAGCAAGCCATTGGTTTTGCATCTCATATGCTGACAGAAGCTGAGAAGGGATAGTCTCAGTCAGACAAGGAAGGTGTAGCCATCGATTTCGCTGTGAAACATTTTCATCAGTATCTTTATGGTCTTTCATTCACCATATGCACAGACCATAAGCCATTGATGAGTCTTTGCAGTGAATCCAAGCGCATTCCCCCAAGGCCTCAGTTAGAATACAGCACTGGGCTCTCACACTGTCACCAAACCAGTATAACATCGTGATCAAGGATGGCAGGGAAGGACAATGCAAACGCAGACACAGACACATGTAGTCTTCCTTTACCAATGTGCCGACCACAGGAAGAAAATGCTGCTGTGGCAAGGACTGCCAGTGGACTCTGCTTTTGGAGTGGATGACAGACATTCCTGTTTGGATTCTCAACCTACTCCTACACTCATCAATCCACATCAACTTTATATGCTGCTTCCTTTGATCCGACACAATCCTTGCTTTGTTTCCATTAGCCATGATTGGAACACATTCCTTTCTGGGTTTCAGATTGTATTGCTATTGTAAACTATGTATTAATTCTATAAATGTTAGCCATTGTCTGACAAACTTTAAACGTAGTTTTTCCCCCAGTCCACCACAGCCAATTTGATCCTCACACCTTCAGTTTTTGTTTTAATTTAATGCCCTAGTTTCTAATGCAACTGAATCACTTTCAAACTTAAATGTAAAATTCTATCATGAATTATACTGTGAATGGCAGAACCCTTGGGAACATTAACATATCTCGGGACCTGGGCGTGCAGGTCCACAGTTCTCACAAAGTGGCGACACACGGTGGCCACGGTGATTAAGAAAGCAAATAACATGCTTGTCTTCATCAGCCAGGGCACCGAGTACAAGAGCTGGGAAATCATGTTGCAGCTATATAAAACCTTGGTTAGGCCGCATTTGGAGTAGTGTGTGCAGTTCTGGTCACCACACTCCCAGCAGGACCTGGAGTTTTGAGAGAGTGCAAAGAAGGTTCACCAGCACGAGGGTGTTGATTATGAGGAGATTGAATGAACTAGGATTGTTTATACTGGAAAAATGGAGGCTGAGCAGAGACCAGATAGAGGTCTACAAAATTATGAGGGACATAGAAAATTGGGAATGAGAAAATTGTCGTTCTCGTTCACCTGGCACTATGTGGATGTGTCAATTACAAGAGGGCACAGGTTCAAGGTGAGGGGGGGGGGCAAGTTTAAGTGAGATGTGCAGGCAAACTGTTTCACGCAGAGAGTGGTGGGTGCCTGGAATGCACTGCCTGAGGGAGGTGGTGGAAGCAGGCAGATCGAGTAAGGGCTGAAGGTTTTTTTTTGTTTCGTTAGGGCATCAAGATCGGCACAGGCTTGGGGAGCCGAAGGGCCCTGTCCCGTTCTGTACTTTTCTTTGTTCATTGTTATGATAACACTTTCCGAAAGACTCCTTTACATTAACACATGTAGTCTGTTTTTCGATTCCCGAGTTGGTTCTTCAATATACTATTCTAGAAAATGGCTCAGGATACTTTCAAACAATTCATCCCCCACAACATTACTAATTAGGTTTCACCGAGTCTCGATGCAGATTGATTACTGCATTACCCTTCTTAAACACACCTCGAACTTCCTGACGTACCGGAGATTCACATTCCATCTGCTGCTGGGTGACCTACAAACACTTCACACCAATGGTTTTTGCCCCTGGCTGTTTCTTAGGGTCACCCAACTGATTTTACACTTCGATCTTCAAGAACTAAAGGTCATCTCTGACTACACGACTAAAGCCCTCTTTAATTAACATAATTGCCCCACCACCCGCTTCCATGTTTAGCCTTGCTGCTTTGTCACTTGCCATCTCAGTTTCGAACTTCCTTGCCTGTCTGCAAGAGTGTCTCTCTCTCTCCACCTCTCTGCTTTTCCTTTTCTCCTTCACTCCTGTCTGTGTCTGTTTGCCCTGGTCTCCCTCTCCTTCTGCCTTGCATATCTGATTGCTTTTGTCTATCTCCAAATCCCGCCTCTCACATGGTGATCCCCTCGCCTGGCTCCCACCCACCCGATTTCTCTCCACTAACTGGTGTCCGTACTTCTGCCTCTGGTACTGAGATCAGTCAGATTGTTACCCCGGCAACAGAGGAAATCCATCAGCAAATATAACTGAAAACGGAAATAACAAAACCACCATCACACACCCTCAGTTCAGTTAAGAGGAAGATTAACCCAGAACAGTCAGTTTGTTTTAAATTAACACTGAAGCTGCAATTCCAATATTGCACAACTGATATAACAAGAACAAACACTGCGGTTTTATTAAATTAAAGTTTGAGACAAAAACTGATCCGCTTGACAGTAAATAACACTTTATATCTGAGATAACTGGACTCAGTGCTCAGACTCTCCATACCTCTCACTCAGCATTTCTGACCTCACCTTGTAACCTTTCTGCACTGTCTACAGGACCAGAATAAATGCAACTTTCTCTCACCTTCCTCTCCAGAAAATAGACGGAAGTTCTTTCAATCTCAAGGTCTCTCTCCGGTTGGCACTCTCACAATCCTGTGCTGGTTCACCTTTTAGTCCTGCAGTCCACACTCCTTGCTTACTTCCAGCTGTGGATTTTCTCAATCAATCCAGCATTCACCGGAGATCTGATTAAAGCAGGAGAGAAAAAAAATGACAAATAGTGCCAGGTGAACGAGAACGACAATTTTCTCATTCCCAGGTCAGCCCATAAACCAGACCTGAAAGAAAGATTCAATAAGACGGTTGGAAATGTTTCAATTAGAATGACAATTTCCTCAATCCTGGGACAGTCCATCTAGTGAAGCGAACAGGGAATTTCAATAGGAGTGTTGAAAATGTTTGAATTGCTGTGTTTTCATTGGACACATTAATGAAGGTTACACAGTGTCTGATCAGACTATCCTAATTTTCAACATGGGGTTTCATAGAATTCCGACAGTGCAGAAGGAGGCCATTTGGCCCATCGAGTCTGCACTGACCAGAATCCCACCCAGACCCTATTCCTTTAACCCCACATATTTACTCTGTTCATCCGCTGACACTTGGGTCAATTTAGCATGGCCAATCAACCTAACCCCCACATCTTTGGACTGTGGGAGGAAACCCGAGCACCTGGAGAAAACCCATGCAGACATGGGGAGAATGTGCAAACTCCACACAAGAGGCCAGACTTGAACCCGGGTCCCTGGCGCTGAGAGACACCAGTGCTAACCACTGTGCCGCCTATATGTTTTTTTTGAGTGAAAAACAGAAAATCGCCATTTTCTCCCCAAGCTAAGGATGAATGTTCAGGAAAAGTGTGTGTTTGAAAAGTGTAACAATAACCACAGATGTTCTCAGTGTTATGAAGCGGTTAATTCTCTCTATTCAGCCCAAAATCACCCAGATACACTCAGTGTTATAATGCCCTCTCGGTATTCAGGTTAGATCACCCAGATCAAGGGGCGGCAAGGTGGCACAGTGGTTAGCACTGCTGGTTCACAGTGCCAGGGATCCGGGTTCACTTCCCAGCCTTGGCTCACTGTCCGTGTGGAGTTTCAACATTCTCCCCATGTCTGCAGGGATTTCCTCTGGGTGCTCCGGTATCCTCGCACAGTCCAAAGATGTGTGGGTTCGGTTGATTGGCTATGCTAAATTGACCCGAGTGTTAGGGAGATTAACAAGGTAAATATGTGGGGTTATGGGTAATAGGGCCTGGATGGAATTTTGTCGGTGCAGAATTCATGGGCCGAATGGCCTCCTTTTGCAATGCAGGGATTTTATGATTCAACGATATTTTCAGTGTTGATGGTCTGTTTTCAGACCAGAATCACCCAGATATTCTGTGTTATAATGCTGTGCGTATTCAGACTAGAATCACCCAGATATTCTGTGTTATAATGCTGTGTGTATTCAGCCTGGAATCACCCAGATATTCTGTGTTATAATGCTGTGTGTATTCAGACTAGAATCACCCAGATATTCTGTGTTATAATGCTGTGTGTATTCAGCCTGGAATCACCCAGATATTCTGTGTTATAATGCTGTGCGTATTCAGACTAGAATCACCCAGATATTCTGTGTTATAATGCTGTGTGTATTCAGACTAGAATCACCCAGATATTCTGTGTTATAATGCTGTGTGTATTCAGCCTGGAATCACCCAGATATTCTGTGTTATAATGCTGTGTGTATTCAGACTAGAATCACCCAGATATTGTGTTATAATGCTGTGTGTATTCAGACTAGAATCACCCAGATATTCTGTGTTATAATGCTGTGTGTATTCAGCCTGGAATCACCCAGATATTCTGTGTTATAATGCTGTGTGTATTCAGACTAGAATCACCCAGATATTCTGTGTTATAATGCTGTGCGTATTCAGACTAGAATCACCCAGATATTCTGTGTTATAATGCTGTGTGTATTCAGCCTGGAATCACCCAGATATTCTGTGTTATAATGCTGTGTGTATTCAGACTAGAATCACCCAGATATTCTGTGTTATAATGCTGTGTGTATTCAGCCTGGAATCACCCAGATATTCTGTGTTATAATGCTGTGTGTATTCAGACTAGAATCACCCAGATATTGTGTTATAATGCTGTGTGTATTCAGACTAGAATCACCCAGATATTCTGTGTTATAATGCTGTGTGTATTCAGCCTGGAATCACCCAGATATTCTGTGTTATAATGCTGTGTCTATTCAGCCTAGAATCACCCAGATCTACTCAGTGTTGAGGCTGTTTCTATTCAAACACTGTTATTCGTTAACCGTTTTCTCTCGCGTGCAGTCGGCAGGCTGGCGCATGCGTGTTGCCGGCTGTGACGGTCTATGTGCATGCGTCACCAAGACCAGCGTTTCAATTCTTTCCATCTTCTCATAGGTGCATCTAGATGTCAATCATTATCCAATAGAAAGCTCAGTTCTAGTAATGCTCATTGATTGACAGAATTAAATCCAGGAAATACTGGAGAGAAAAACAGAGAGCAAAAAGAAAGAGAGAGCATGGTTTCTCATCACTGTGAACACGTTGATGGGACATCAGTTCCTCAGAACGTTTAAAGCACTTCTCACAATCTAGGCATTTGAAAGGTCTCCCCCCCAGTGTGAACTCACAGGTGTGCAGCGAGATTAGAAGATGTCTTGAAACCAGTCCCACAATGAGAGCATCTGAACAGTGTGAACAAGTTGATGGGACATCAGTTCACTGGAACTTTTATAGCACATCCCCCAGGGCGGCACAGTGGTTAGCACTGCTGCCTCACAGCGCCAGGGTCACAGGTTCAATTCCTGGCTTGGGTCACTGTCCCCGTGTCTGTGTGGGTTTCCTCCGGGTGCTCCGGTTTCCTCCCACAGTCCAAAGATGTGTGGGTTAGGTTGATTGGCCATGCTAAATTGACGCTAGTGTCAGGTGGTTAATAGGGTAAATAAGTAGGGTTATGGGGATTGTCGTCGGTGCAGACGCGATGGGCCAAATGGCCTCCTTCTGCACTGTAGGGATTCTATGGTTCAGGGAGAGAGAGGGAGAAAGAATGAAAAACAGAAAGAAAACGCTTCAGAGAGAGAGATCTTCCCTTCCTTCCAAACACCTTGTGACTGACTCCCTCCCTATTTCTTCAATCTTCCCCATTCAGTTTTCCTATTCTCCACTGCTCTGACCCATGTGTGGAACAACATTACTTTTCATTGATCAGACTCTGTTCCAACATCAGCAGGAGTTAATTGAGGAACCTCACCACATCAAGGAACCACAGCAGGTATTTACAAACTTACAGGAACAGGAGTAAGTGAACACTACCGAGTGTTTGCACTTTCGTTCAATGAGATTATTGTTCATTTGTTAGTGAACAGAATCTATCAGGGTGGCAATTCACTGAACAGCCACTACTCAATTTGTCAAAATAATTACAAATTTCAGAAACCATAAATTTGTACAAAGTTTGTTCTAACCACTGCAACCTGCAATTGGTTCCCCTCCACCTCTCAATCCATCTCTGCCTCCCCCCCCCTCAATCCATCTCTGCCTCCCCCCCCCCTCAATCCATCTCTCAATCCATCTCTGCCTCCCCCCCCCCTCCCCATCCATCTCTGCCTCCCCCCCTCCCCGCCACAACCCTGTCCCTTCTCCCTCAATCCCTCCCCCCTCCCAGGGGTGCAGCAGCTGCTGACAAGGAAAGCCCTCTGCATTTCTGCAAGGTGACTGACTGTGGACTGTTGGCATCCGAGGGAAAAGTCCAGAGATTGAGATGCCAGTGAAATTCTGCATCTTGCAATTCGTATCTTAACAAATAAACCAAATCAACAAATTGAGGGATGAATTAAAATGCAGCATCCTAAAAATGAACAGAATCTCGAAGGAAACTTAAACAATAAAGCAAACTATAATGAAAGGGGTTAAAAACACACTCCAGCCCTCAGTGCCCACCAGGTAAGGAAAGCCTCTATGTTGCCAGCAGAGATCACATGCTCCCTTTCACCTGGCAGTGAACATAGCTGCAGTAGATGGGAAAAGAGTTGGGACAGACGACCCACTCAACTCCCCGTTGCCTGGACCTATTAATGGCCAGCTTGGCCAAGTCCAGGAGCAGGCTCATGAGGAGCTTCTCGCCCATTCCCGTCCCCCTCCATGACGGGTGCCCAAAGATCGACGCTTGGGGCTGAAGTCCCACCAAAAAAGAACGTTACACATTTCTCAAGAAACTAAAAATGAAGTGCAGCCTTTGACAACTTACATATATGTGGTCTATGGACTCCACAAGGCTGCAAATTCACAGACGTATTTTTAAGTCTGTGAACCAATTCAACCTGTGACTGTATGGTGTTGCTGCAGGCAAACCCCTCCACCCTAGGTCCTGATGATAAGGGGGAGGACTCACTCATGAATGGCCATCCACTGGGGACAATACCTGGCAGGGTGTGTCCGGACTGCGGGCAAAGTCAGAGAGGTGAAAGTTGCTCAGTAGAAGCCCAGACAGGGCAAAAGGGCGGAGAGGGGATTTTCATGAGGCACAAACATTGTGGGTACCAGTTCTTCTCTCTCTTCAGAGATAGAGTTTGGGGCCACGGTGACAAAACACGTGTTGCACTGTGAATGTGCACATATCCTCGTATTCAATCAAGCTCTCAGTTTTCTTGCATTTGTTGCTTGTGCGGCTGTAAAAGCAATTTAGTTTCATGTTCTACAAATGCTCATACAGGGCCCAGAATGAAATAACAGAGAAATCCATTACTGTGTTTACTCATACAATTTAGATGGTGTTTCCACAGACACGGCTTGGATTGTAATAACAGATCTTTCTATGAAACATTGAATCATCCAATTGCTGCAGTGCAGGAGGAGGCCATTGGGTCCATCCAGTCTGTACCGCCCACAATCCCACCCAGACCCTCTCCCCGTGTTGACCCTGCTAATCCCCCTGACACTGAGCAGCAACTGAGCCTGGCCAGTGCCCCTGTGCTGCTGATGTTTGGAGAGTGTGAGGAAAGGGCCGCAGACACGGGGAGAATGTGCAGACTCCACACAGACAGTGAGCCAAGGCCGGGAATTGAAGCCGGCTCCCTGGCGCTGTGAGACCGCAGCACCAACCACTGAGCCACCGCGCCGCCCACAATGTAACTGACCGTCCCCGCTCTGTTAATATGATACAAAGACGGGCTGTATTTACACAGGAAACCGACATTTTAATCCTCAAGCTGAATGTTGTTGGAGTTGAAACTTTTTCTGGGCCGTTAATTCCTCAAACCCGGAAATACCCGGATACGCAGTGAAAAAACCGCAATGCGCCTGCGCGCAGTAGGAAGCGGGCCGCACCCTCCCGGAGTGAAGTTCGCGCAGGCGCATTCGGGGCTGCTTTCCAGCTCGCAGATTGGTCAGCGCCCGGTCACGTGCTGTGAGCGGGCAGTGACTTCAGACCCCCCTCTCCAACCTCGCGCAGAAACCGTTAACGGCCGCGCCACGTGACCGCGAGCCGCTTTCACTGAGTGGGCGGGACCTCACTGCACCCTCATTCCCCATTGGTGCATTCTGCTGTCCGTCAAATAAACACAGCCAATAGGAAGCCGCTCCAGCAGAATGATTGGCAGCCAGTGTGGGCGCACTCGGGCAGCTTGTGATGAAGCAGCGATTCGCTGCCACTGGGGACAATCCCAGTCAGCGAGAGTCGGCGCCGCTGAAGTTGAGACTTTTTCTCTTATTTAATTCCTTACCGTTATTCAAAAATTCGGCATGAACGCCGCTGGGAAAGCCCCGCACACGCAGTGAGAAACGGCACGGCGCCTGAACTCCGCACTCGAGACAGCGGCGGCTGTTTGTCCGCTCGCCGATTGGCCAGATCCAGGTCACGTGCTGTGCGTCGGCAGTGACGTCAGAACGCCCCCTCCAGCCGCGCGCGGAAACCGTTTAACGGCCGCTTCCAGCCACGTCACTGAGTGGGCGGCACCTCATTGCGTCATCATTCAGATTTACATACAGCATGGAAACAGGCCCTTCAGCCCAACTTGTCCAGGCTGCCCCTGTTTTTAAACCTCTAAACTCGTCCCAATTGCCCACATTTGGCCCATATCCCTCTATACCCATCTAACTAAATGCTTTTTAAAAGACAATTGTCCCCACCTCTACTACTCCCTCTGGCAGCTCGTTCCAGACACTCACCACCCTGTGTGTGAAATAATTGCCCCTCTCACCTTCAACCTCTGCCCTCTAAGGTTTAGACTCCCCGACCTTTGGGAAAAGACATGAACTATCCAGCTGATCTGTGCCCTCATTATTTTATAGACCTCTATAAGATCACCCCTCAGCCTCCTACGCTCCAAAGAAAAAAGTCCCAGTCTATCCAACTCCTCCTTCGAACTCAATCCATCAAGTCCCGGTAGCATCCCAGTAAATCTTTTCTGCACTCTTTCTAGTTTAATAATATCCTTTCTATAATAGGGTGACCAGAACTGTACACAGTATTCCAAGTGGGGCCTTACCAATGTCTTGTACAACTTCAACAAGACGTCCCAACTCCTGTATTCAATGTTCTGACCAATGAAACCAGGCATGCCGAATGCCTTCCTCACCACTCTGTCCACCTGTGACTCCACTTTCAAGGAGCCATGAACCCGTACCCGAGATCTCTTTGTTCTGTAACTCTCCCCAACACCCTACCATTAACTGAGTAAGTCCTGCCCTGGATCAATCTACCAAAATGCATCACCTCGCATTTGTCCAAATTAAACTCCATCTGCCATTCGTCAGCCCACTGGCCCAATTGATCAAGATCCCATTGCAATCCGAGATAACCTTCTTCACTGTCCACTGTGCGACCAATCTTGGTGTCATCTGCAAACTTACCAACCATGCCTCCTATATTCTCATCCAAATCATTAATATAAATGACAAATAACAGTGGACCCAGCACTGATCCCAGAGGACACCGCTGGTCACAGGCCTCCAGTTTGAAAAACAACACTGGACAACCATTCACTGGCTTCTGTCATCAAGCCAATTTTGTATCCATTTAACTACCTCACCCTGGGTCCCTGATGTAGGTTGTGCAACAACCTGCCATGTGGTACCTTGTCAAAAGCCTTATTGATTCATTGCACAATCCATCACTGCACCCTCATTCTCCATTGGTCCATTCTGCTGTCCATCAGCTGAACACAGCCAATAGGAAGCCGCTCCAGCAGAATGATTGACAGCCAGTGTGGGTGGAGTCGGGCAGATTGTGATGAAGCAGCGACTTGCTGTGGATTCGCTGCCATTGGGGACAATCCCAGCCAGCAAGAGGCAGCAAGGGCGGCACCTTCCGTCCCCAAGCGCAGCATTCGCACCATCCCACTTTCATCCCCAGCACCACATACAGCTTCTTGTTGTTTCTTCCATTGGCAGCACCCCCGGGTGCTCTTGGTGCTCCCGTTCCAGCACCTTTCCTCTTAATGATGGGGGAATGAGGCTCTCATAGCCCAGAATAAACATCCAGCAACACCGCCAACTCCCAGCTTCCGCACACTTACCGCTGTAACTCCGGGTGCTTTCTACTCATCCTCCCTCTCTGGACAAGTTCCACTCCCTGCCTCATAACCGGATCATTCCGGGTGGCTTTCCGTAACTGGTTAGCGGTTACCGGAACTTTATCTTCTCGTGTGAAATGCATTATCTGCACATTCCAGCGGGAACATCTTTATCTCCAGGCAAAGGCAGCCTTGACAGAGCATCCGCATTGCTGTGTTTCTCACTGACAGCACCAACACCCACCTCTGCAATCAAACTGCTGCCATGGACGGTATCCCAGTGAATGGTCCAAGGATGGAAGATAAAATATAGGAATTATGAATGGGAGTCAGTAATTCAGCCCTTCGAGCTCAGTCACAACATCTTCATGGCAGAGCTTTTAGTTTCTTGATGCAAAGAAGATGCCTAAGCCTTCTTTTTCCACCCGAGCAAACTTTTCCTCCGCTTTCGTCAATGATCTAGAAGCGAATACTATGGATCTTCCTCTCCGTTTGACATAACATTAGACAGGCCAACCTCAATCCCATTGGGCGAGGCTTCGCATGTAAACTGCAGCGGTAACTTTGGGTTAAATTGAACTCGCATTTCCAATCTCTTCAAAGCCTGCTTTACCGCCAGGGAGGCCTCCTTTTGTTCACTTCCACGGCTCTCCTTTCACCAGCAGCTGGAGCATCAGTTTCAATGCTGCCGCCCGATCCGGATTGAGCTTGTTGTCATAGTAATTGATTTGACCCAAAAACAACCTGAATTGGGACACATTGTCTGGTCTTGGGGCCTTCATGATGACCTCCATCTTAGGCTTTGTGCAATCCATTTCATGACCCAGGCATTCAATGGAGTCCTTGAAGAACTCATATTTCTCTCTTGATTTGCAGGCCGTGCTCCTGCAACCTCTAAGGTATTCTCCAAGTACTGGGAAAATAGTCGAATCCATGAGCAAGATATCATCCAGGTAAGTCTGGACTCCTGTCATTCCACTCAGGATTTGGTCCATGGCCCTCTAATCGAGATAAGGGCGCATGTAATCAAGATGGGGGCACTCCAAACCGAAATTGGGGGCACTTGTAATTCACCTGGGCACTCCTCATTGACAGGAGCAGTGCGAGCTGATATGCGGGCACTCAGAATTGAAACTGTCACTGCTCTAAATCTAAATGGGAGCACACCTAATCAGGATAGAAGTCTCTCTTATTCGAGATACGGCGTGCTCCCAATCGAGACAGGGGGGCACTGCGAACGGCGACGGTGGCCGGGGCGGGGGGGATGACTGCCAACGGCGATGGGGGGGAGGTCACTGCTAACGGCGATGGAGGGGGGCACTGCTAATTGAATTAGTCGCTGCTCCAAATCTAAATAGGGGGCACCCCGAACTGATATAGAAGGCTCCATTATTCGAGATATGGGACACTCCTAATCGAGGGAGGGACAGACCTAATCGAGGTAGGTAGCGTTCCTAATTGACCGGGGACACTCAGAAATGACGGGGGGGCACTCCTCACTGAAATAGTCACTGGTCCAAATCTAAACAGGGGGGCATTCCTAATCGAGATAGAAGGCTCTTATTGCAGATAGGGACACTCCAAATCAAGATGGGACACTCCTAATCGTTAGAGGGTCACTCGCAATCGAGATAGGGGGCACTCCAAATTGAGATAGTTGGGACTTCAAATCAAGCTAGAGGGAACTACTAATTGACACGGACACTCCTGTGAACCTGGCACTGAACCCAGCCAGGCCTGTGACACTGAATCCTAAAGGACAGAGTGAATCCAGCCAGCCCTGTGGGACTGTATCTCAAGCGACAGACAGAACCCAGCAATGCCTGTGACACTGAATCTCTAAGGATAGAGTGATCCCAGCCAGGCTTGTGACACTGAATCTCAAAGGACACAGTGAACACAGCCAGGCCTGTGAGACTGAATCTGAAAGGACAGAGTGAATCCAGCGAGGCCACTGTTCGACCACCCCTAAGCCTCCTATGCTCCAGGAGAAAATGTCCCAGTCTTTGCAGCCTCTGCTTATAACTCAAACCATCAAGACCCTGCAGTATCCCAGTTGTTCTTTTCTGCACACTTCCTAGTTTAATAATATCCTTGGTATAATAGGGTGACCAGAACAGTACACAGTATTCCAAGTGTGGCCTTACCAATGTCTTGTACAACTTCAACATGATGTCCCAAATCCCATTCAGTATTCTGACCAATGAAACCAAGCATGTGGAATGCCTTCTTCACCACTCTATCCACTGTGACTCCACTTTCAAGGAGCTATGAATCTGTACCCCTAGATCTCTGTTCTATAACTCTCACCAATGCCCTACCACTAACTAAGTAGTGCGCTGGTTCAATCTACCAAAGTGCATTGCCTTGCGTTTATCTAAATTAAACTCCATCCACCATTCATCAGCCCACTCGATCAATTGATCAAGATCCCGTTGCAATCCTGGATAACTTTCTTCACTGTCCACTATGCCACAAATCCTGGTGTCATCTGCAAAATTACTAACCATGCCTCCTAAATTCTCATCTAAATTATTAATATAAATTACAAATAGCAGGGGACCCAGCACCGATCCCTGAGGCACCCCGCTGGTCACAGGCCTCCAGTTTGAAAATAGAACAACCCTCTACAACCACCTTCTGTCTTCTGTCATCAACCAATTTTGTATCCATTTGGCCACCTCATCCTGGATCCCATGAGATTTAACCAAATCCAGTCTAGTTTTGCTTTTAAATGTTTACATTTTCAAACACTGAAACCTCTTGCCCTTGTTGGGAATATCAGTGCGGTTTGAGAAAAGCAAACACTGATCCCACACTCAACACCCCCCAACACAGGACTGAGCAGAGAGTGTGAAATGTGACTGGTGTGAGTGTGGATTATCTTTTAAAAGTGGGTAAGAAACACTCCTCCATTTTCAAATCTTTACCTTGTTTATGTAACGTCTCGGACTCCCCTGTCACTCACTTTCCATCTGAATTAATCTCTATTCCTCACTGTCCAACTGTTACTCTCTGCATTGCTCCCTCTCCCTATCTCTCTGTTACTCTGCATCGCTCCATCTCTCTCTCTCTTCCTCTCTATCCCTCTCATCCACCATGTTGTTTATCGTTAAGGAGTCTAATCACGGAGAATTCAAACACTCTTTCTGTTTCTGTCTTGGCAGAATTAGCAACATGAGTGCAAATTTCAAGATTGGATTCACACAATACAGACAGAACAGTATTTACATAATGGCTTCTGCAAATGCTGGTGAGCTCAGTACATGTGGTAGCTTAATGTTACAATAAGATAGAATCTGTATTCAGACAACTGTTACTCTCTGCATTGCTCTCTCTCATTCTCCCTACCTCTCTGTTACTCTGTATCTCTTCCTCTCTCTCTCTATCCCTCTGGATATTTCAAGACTGGATTCACACAATACAGACAGAACGCTGGTGAGCTCAGTACACGTGGTACCTGAATGTTACAATAAGATAGAATCTGTATTCAGACAACTGTCACCCCACAGGGCCCAAACTTCACCGTGTTAATTTGATTTGATTTGATTGATTTGTATTGGGATGCAGTGAAAAGTATTGTTTCTTGTGCGCTATACAGACAAAACATTCCGTACATAGAGTACACAGGGAGAAGGAGAGGAAAGGGTGCAGAATATAGTGTTGCAGTTACTGATAGTGTGTAGTGAAAGATCAGCTTAATATATGGTAGGTCCATTCAAAAGTTGACATTCTCCCCAAGCACTAAAGCTTCCCACAAAGCAAGGCTCACAAATTCAACACCAGTTTCCTTTGTCCCCTCTCCCATCATGCTGTGTTCGGAGTCTCTGATCGATGCTAAGGGCCTAGTATTTGAGGCTCTGAGCTGAACCCACAATCTGTCTGATTCTGAGAGAAGATTACTGCCCACTCATATATATACCCTTGAAATATATCTGTTGTGTACAGAGTCACTTCTTTTTTCCCTGTGTCTGCTACCCTTAAAGAACTACTGAATAATCTTTCAACATCTGTATTATCACAGAACAGGGCCAACATGGGGGAATCTAGTATCAGGGAGGGCACAGTTTAAAATTCATACAGCGCCCATTAAAGATGGAGATGAGGAGGAATAATTTGTTCTCTCAGGGGGTGGTTAGTATTTAGAATTCAAAGTTAAAATTCATTTATTGGTCACAAGTCAGTCTTACATTAACACTGCAATGAAGTTACTGTGAAATTCCTCTAGTTGGCGCCTGTTCGGATCAATGCACCGAACCAGAATATGGGAGGAAACCGGAGCACCCGGAGGAAACCCATGCAGACACGAGGAGAACATGCAAACTCCACACAGACAGTGACCCAAGCTGGGAATCAAATCCAGGTCCTTGGCGCTGTGAAGCAGCAGTGCTAACCACTTTCCCCAGAGAGTGAGTTGAGCATTATGGGGAGACAGGCAGCAAAGTAGAGTTCAGGCCACAGTCAGATCAGCCATGATCTTATCAATGGGAGGAGCAGCCTCAAGGGGCAGAATGGCCCACTTCTGCTCCTATTTGTTATGTTCTGCGTGGTACCTTCAAAGGCCATTGTACTCAGCATTGCAGGAACTCTGCCGAACACACTCTATCTCAATCACTTCCTCTCCCTCTCTGTGACTCTCACTCCATTCCTTTCCTCCCCTCTCTCTGTTTCTCTCTCTCTATCTCTATCCCTGTTTCTCTCTTGCCCACTCCAGCTGGATGGAGAGTGGGAAAGAGAGGCTGATATGAAGGGAGTTTTCATCTGTATCTAACTGTATTTTCTGAACTGTCCTGTCCTTGTTTGATGAAACAATGAAATGGGAGATTGTATTTGTTTGTGTGCGTGTCTGTGTGTGTGTGTGTGTGTCTGCGTGCGTATATTGGTGTATGTATCAGTATGTGTGTGTGTATCAGGGTGTGAGGTGGTCTGCATAGGCGTATTTGGTTGTGTGTATACGTGTGTGTGTATTCTGCATGTATGTGTGCGTGTGTGTATATGTGCATGGGAGGGGTGTGTGCCTGTGTGCGAGTGTGTGTGTCTGTGTTTGTGAGAGAAATTGAGTGTGTGAGTGTGTAAGTGTTTGCCTGCATGGGGGTTATGTGTGAAACATAGAAACGAGAAGCAGGAGGAGGCCATTCGGCCCTTCGAGCCTGCTCCACCATTCATTTTGGTCATAAGAACTAGAAGCAGGAGTAGTCCAGCTGGCCCCTTGAGCCTGCTCTGCCATTCAATAAGATCAAGGCTGATCTTTTCGTGGACTCAGCTCCACTTACCCGACCGCTCACCATAACCCTTAATTCCTTTACTGTTCAAAAATGTATCTATCCTTGCCTTAAAACATTCAACGAGGTAGCCTCAACTGCTTCACTGGGCAGGGAATTCCACAGATTCACAACCCTTTGTGTGAAGAAGTTCCTCCTCAACTCAGTCCTAAATCTGCTCCCCCTTATTTTGAGGCTATGCCCCCGAGTTTTAGTTTTGCTGCCAGTGGAAATAATTTCCCTGCTTCTATCTTATCTATTCCCTTCATAATCTTATATGTTTCTATAAGATCTCCCCTCATTCTTCTGAATTCCAATGAGTATAGCCCCAGTCTACTCAGTCTCTGCTCATAAGCCAACCCTCTCAACTCCGGAAACAACTTTTGAATCTCCTCTGCACCCCCTCCAGTGCCAGTATATCCTTTCTCAAGTAAGGAGACCAAAACTGTGCACAGTACTCCAGGTGTGGCCTCACCAGCACCTTATACAACTGCAACATAGCCTCGCTGTTTTTAAACTCCATCCCTCTAGCAATGAAGGACAAAATTCCATTTACCTTCTTAAGTACCTGCTGCACCTGCAAACCAACTCCTTGAGATTCCTGCACAAAAACACCCAGGTCCCTCTGCACAGCAGCATGCTGCAATTTTTTACTATTTAAATAATAGTCCATTTTGCTGTTATTCCAACCAAAATGAATGCTCTCATATTTACCAACATTGTACTCCATCTGCCAGACTCTCATCCACTCACAAACTATCTATATCCCTTTGCAGACTTTCAGCGTCCTCTGCACACTTTGCTCTGCCACCCATCTTAGTATCATCTGCGAATTTTGGCACACTACACTTGGTCCCCAGCTCCAAATCATCAATGTGAATCGTAAACAATTGCAGTCCCAACACTGATCTCTGAGGCATACCACTAGTCAGTGATCGGCAACCAGAAAAACACCCATTTACCCCACTCTTTGCTTTCTGTTAGTTAACCAATCCTCTATCCATGCAATACATTACACATAACACCGTGCACCTTTATCTTATGTAGCAGTCTTTGGTGCGGCACCTTGCCAAATGGTTTTTGGAAATCCAGATACACCACATCCACAGGTTCCCCATTGTCCACTGCACAAGTAATGTTCTCAAAGAATTCCACCAAATTAGTCAAACATGACCTTCCCTTCATGAACCCATGCTGCATCTTACCAATGGGACAATTTATATCCAGATGTCTCGCTATTTCTTCCTTGATGATAGCTTCAAGCATTTTCTCTACTCCAGAAGTTAAGCTAACTGGCCTATAGTTACCTGCCTTTTGTCTACCTCCTTTTTTAAACAGTGGCTTCACATTTGCTGTTTTCCAATCTGCGAGAACCATGCCAGAGTCCAGCGAATTTTGGTAAATTATCACCAGTGCATTTCCCCCACCATCTCTTTTAGTTCCCTGGGATGCATTTCATCAGGGCCAGGAGACTTGTCTACCTTTAGCCTCATTAACTTGCCCAACACTACCTCTTTCATGATAATGATAGTTTTGAGGTCCTCACCTGCCATAGCCTTCCACTCATCAATTCTTGGCATGTTATTTGTGTCTTCCACTGTGAAGACTGACGCAAAATACCTGTTCAATGCCTCAGCCATTTTCTCATATCCAGTTCTTACATCGCCCTTCTCATCCTCTAAAGGACCAATGTTTACTTTAGTCATTCTTTTTCATTTTATATATTTGTAGAAACTTTTGCTGTCTGTTTTTTTTTATTCTGAGCGAGTTTACTCTCATAATCCATCTTATTTTCCTTTATAGCTTTTTTTGTGGCTTTCTGCTGACCTTTAAAGATTTCCCAATCCTCCAGGTTCCCACTAATCTTTGCCACTTTGTATGCATTTTCTTTCAATTTGATACCCTCCTTTATTTCCTCAGCTATCCATGGCTGATTATCTCTTTTTCTACAGTCCTTCCTTATCACTGGTATATACTTTTGCTGAGCACTGTGAAAGATCGCTTTGAAAGTCCTCCACTTTCCTCAATTGTTCCACCATAAAGTTTTTGCTCCCAGTTTCCCTGAGCCAACTCCTCCCTCATCCCTTTGTAGTCTCTTTGGTTAAGCAGAAGACATTGGTATTGGATTTTACCTTCTCACGCTCCATCTGTATTTTAAATTCAACCATACTGTGATCGCTTCTTCCAAGAGGATCCCTAACTGTAAGATCACTAATTATTCCCGTCACATTACACAGGTCCAGATCTAGGATAGCTTGCTCCCTTGTAGGTTCCATTACATACTGTTCAAGGAAGGTATCGCAGATACACTCTATGAACTCTTCCTCATGGCTAATCATCAAATTCAATATCCTGATCTCCCCTTCCCCTCCCTAATCCCGCGATCACTTTAGCCCCAAAAGTTATATCTAATTTCTTCTTGAAATCACACGTGAACATGTGCAAGTTCCGGGCCATCTCTGTGTGTGCGTACATGCGTTTGTACGTGTGCATGATTGAAGTCAATGGTGAGATATGGTTAAAATTCCATATGTTTATTGTTATTCCCATACATTGTTAAATTCAAGAATCTCACACAAACCTTTGAAATCTTCAGACTATTTGGGTGGACAGGATAACCATGAGAGCACAAAGTGCCTCCAGCTGCTTGTGTGAGACTCACTGAGATGAACTAAGTTCCTGGAACAAGATGAAAAGACACCAGACAGTGAGTTTGATGCAACAGGTTAACAGAATTTATTCAGTCAATGATTGAACGAAGATGCTGAATAGGCAATTGATTGACAGCTCCTCACGTGACCTGCTGAGCTGACTTCAGCGGGCTCGAGCCTGCGCAGTGTCTGAGCCACATTCCCTTAGCAACAGGCTGCGCCTGCGCAGTGATTGAACCGCATTCCCTTAGCAACGGGCCGGGCCTGCGCAGTGATTGAGCCGCATTCCCTTAGCAACGGGCCGGGCCTGCGCAGTGACTGAGCCGCGTTCCCTTAGCAACAGGCCGGGCCTGCGCAGTGACTGAGCCAGGTTCCCTTAGCAACGGGCCGGGCCTGGGTGAGGAGGCTGTTTCCTTATTGTGAGTGTCCCCGCTCAGGGGAAAGATCAGCAACATTGGTGACCCAGTAACATGGAGAGAGTCTGTGTGAATCTGCACAATGTTAATGACCCTTCAATAAAAATAACACAAAGCTCACCGACATCAGACAAGGGATAAACTGTCTGAAAGGTGGGCTGTCCCATATTGAAGCGGCCGAATGGCCTCCCCCAGCTCCAGAAGCTGCACAAGCTCTGAGCTCCGGCAGCAGCAAGAGGAGGAGCCAGACATTCAGTCCCTGCAGCCTGAGCTGCCCATTGATGAGGGAGACAAACTCCATCCAGCCGCCTGGGCTTCAGATCCACACCTTCTGGCAGCAGAAATATCCCCATCTCAGAGTGAAAATTGTTCACAGAATCCCCACAGTGCAGAAGGAGCACATTCAGCCCAGCAAGTCTGCACCGACCACAATCCCACCCAGGCCCCACCCCAATAACACCCACATATTTACCCTGCTAACCCCTGACTCTAGGGTCAGGTTAGCGTGGCCAATCCACCTAACCCGCACATCTTTGGACTGTTGAAGGAAACCAGAGCACCCGGAGGAAACCCACGCAGACACTGGGAAAATATTCAACAGCTAATATCTGCAGCTATATGTGGGAGAGAGTTCCACACTTCCCCCACCCTTTGTGTGAGCAAGTGTTTCCTAAATTTATCCCCTGAATATCCTGGCTCTGATCATAAGATATTTGTCCCCTTGTCCTGAGGTCTCACATCAGTGAGCAAAATTTCTATCAACTGATAATTCCATTCAAAACCCTAAAATCCTCAGAGCAGACCGTTGGAGGGGAAACAGGAGGGGGAGGTTATTTGCGGCCTCACTCTTTCAGATAGTTCTTTCCAGATCAGAACTTGCTATTTAAAACATAACTCATCTCCCTTCTGGCTCCTTTACCAATTACAGAACACCATAAATCTGTCCTAGAACATAGAAAATAGAACAGTACAGCACAGAACAGGCCCTTCGGCCCACGATGTTGCGCCGAGCTTTATCTGAAACCAAGATCAAGCTGTCCCACTCCCTATCATCCTGGTGTGCTCCATGTGCCTATCCAATAACCGCTTAAATGTTCCTAAAGTGTCTGACTCCACTATCACTGCAGGCAGTCCATTCCACACCCCAACCACTCTCTGCGTAAAGAACCTACCTCTGATATCCTTCCTGTATCTCCGACCACGAACCCTATAGTTATGCCCCTTGTAATAGCTCCATCCACCCGAGGAAATAGTCTTTGAACATTCACTCTATCTATCCCCTTCATCATTTTATAAACTTCTATTAAGTCTCCCCTCAGCCTCCTCCGCTTCAGAGAGAACAGCCCTAGCTCCCTCAACCTTTCCTCATAAGACCTACCCTCCAAACCAGGCAGCATCCTGGTAAATCTCCTCTGCACTCTTTCCAGCGCTTCCACATCCTTCTTATAGTGAGCTAACCAGAACTGCACACAATATTCCAAATGTGGTCTCACCAAGGTCCTGTACAGTTGCAGCATAACCCCACGGTTCTTAAACTCCAACCCCCTGTTAATAAAAGCTAACACACTATAGGCCTTCTTCACAGCTCTATCCACTTGAGTGGCAACCTTTAGAGATCTGTGGATATGAACTCCAAGATCTCTCTGTTCCTCCACAGTCTTCAGAACCCTACCTTTGACCCTGTAATCCACATTAAAATTAGTCCTACCAAAATGAATCACCTCACATTTATCAGGGTTAAACTCCATTTGCCATTTTTCAGCCCAGCATTGCAACCTATCTATGTCTCTTTGCAGCCTACAACAGCCCTCCACCTCATCCACTACTCCACCAATCTTGGTGTCATCAGCAAATTTACTGATCCACCCTTCAGCCCCCTCCTCTAAGTCATTAATAAAAATCACAAAGAGCAGAGGACCAAGCACTGATCCCTGCGGCACTCTGCTAGCAACCTGCCTCCAATCCGAAAATTTTCCATCCACCACCACCCTCTGTCTTTGATCAGACAGCCAGTTACCTATCCAATCGGCCAACTTTCCCTCTATCCCACACCTCCTCACTTTCATCATAAGCCGACCATGGGGGACCTTATCAAACGCCTTACTAAAATCCATGTATATGACATCAACTGCCCTACCTTCATCAACACACTTAGTTACCTCCTCAAAAAATTCTATCAAATTTGTGAGGCACGACTTGCCCTTCATGAATCCGTGCTGACTATCCCGGATTAATCCGCATCTTTCTAAATGGTCGTAAATTCCATCTCTAAGGACCTTTTCCATCAATTTACCAACCACCGAAGTAAGACTAACCGGTCTATAATTACCAGGGTCATTTCTATTCCCTTTCTTAAACAGAGAAACAACATTCGCCATTCTCCAGTCCTCTGGCACCATCCCCGTGGACAGCAAGGACCCAAAGATCAAAGCCAAAGGCTCTACAATCTCATCCCTTGCCTCCCAAAGAATCCTAGGATACATTTCATCAGGCCCAGGGGACTTACCGACCTTCAGTTTATTCAAAACTGCCAGGACATCCTCCCTCCGAACATCTATTTCCTCCAGCCTATTAGCCTGTAACACCTTCTCTTCCTCAAAAACATGGCCCCTCTCCTTGGTGAACACTGATGAAAAGTATTCATTCATCACCTCGCCTATCTCTACTGACTCCATACACAAGTTCCCCCTACTGTCCTTGACCGGCCCTAACCTCACCCTGGTCATTCTTTTATTCCTCACATAAGAGTAAAAAGCCTTGGGGTTTTCCTTGATCCGACCCGCCAAGGACTTCTCGTGTCCCCTCCTCGCTCTCCGAAGCCCCTTTTTCAGCTCATTCCTTGCTAACTTGTAACCCTCAATCGAGCCATCTGAACCTTGTTTCCTCATCCCTACATAAGCTTCCCTCTTCCTTTTCACAAGACATTCCACCTCTTTTGTGAACCATGGTTCCCTCACTCGGCCATTTCCTCCCTGCCTGACAGGAACATACTTATCAAGGACATCCAGTATTTGTTCCTTGAAAAAGTTCCACTTTTCATTAGTTCCTTTCTCTGACAGTTTCTGTTCCCAACTTATGCCCCCTAATTCTTGCCTAATCGCATCATAATTACCCCTCCCCCAATTGTAAACCTTGCCCTGCCGTACGGCCCTATCCCTCTCCATTGCAATAACAAAAGACACCGAATTGTGGTCACTATCTCCAAATTGCTCTCCCACAACCAAATCTAACACTTGGCCCGGTTCATTTCCCAGTACCAAATCCAATGTGGCCTCACCTCTAGTCGGCCCATCCACATATTGTGTCAGGAAGCCCTCCCGCACACACTGCACAAAAACTGCCCCATCCAAACTATTTGACCTACAAAGGTTCCAATCAATATTTGGAAAGTTAAAGTCCCCCATGACAACTACCCTGTGACCCCCACACATATCCATAATCTGCTTAGCAATTTCTTCCTCCACATCTCTATTACTATTTGGGGGCCTATAGTAAACTCCTAGCAACGTGACCGCTCCTTTCCTATTTCTAACTTCAGCCCATATTACCTCAGTGTGCAGATCCCCCACGAAGTGCCTTTCCGCAGCCGTTAAACTATCCCTGATTAACAATGCCACTCCTCCACCTCTTTTACCAGCTTCCCTACACTTAGTGAAACATCTATACCCCGGAACGTCCAACAACCATTCCTGTCCTTGTTCTACCCACGTCTCCGAAATGGCCACAACATCGTAGTCCCAAGTACCAATCCACGCCCCAAGTTCATCTACCTTGTTCCAGATGCTCCTTGCATTGAAAAAGACACACTTCAACCCACCTTCCTGTCTACCGGTACCCACCCTTGACCCTGATACCTTCCCTAATACCTCACCACCCGCACTGACTTCCGGACTACAACTCCTTTTCCCACTCCCCTGACAAATTAGTTTAAACCCCCTGAAGAGCCGTAACAAATTTCCCTCCTAGGATATTGGTGCCCCTCTGGTTCAGGTGTACCCCGTCCTGTTTGTACAGGTCCCACCTTCCCCAGAATGTGTTCCAATTATTCACGTATCTGAAACCCTCCCTCCTACACCATCCCTGCAACCACATGTTTAACTGCACTCTCTCCCTGTTCCTCAACTCGCTATCATGTGGCACCGGCAACGTACCAGAGATGACCACATGTTTTGTCTTGGCTCTCAGCTTCCAGCCCAGCTCCAGAAATTCCTGCTTTAAATCCCCGTCCCTTCTCTTACCTATGTCATTGGTTCCAATGTGTACCACGACTTGTGACTGTTTCCCCTCCCCCTTCAGAATCCGGAAAACACGGTCTGAGACGTCACGGACCTTGGCATCCGGTAGGCAACATACCATCCGTGAGTCTCTTTTGCTGCCACAGAAACTCCTATCTATCCCTCTAACTAACGGGTCCCCAATAACTATTGCCCTCCCGCTCTGCCCCTTACCCTCCCGAGCCACAGAGACGGACACAGTGCTGGAGATCCTCTCACTGCGGCTCACCACTGGTATGTCATCCCCCTCAACCGTATCCAAAGCGGAATACTTGTCCTTATCTGCTTCTGACCCTTTTGTCAGTGGAAACACTTCTCATTATCAAAGCCTCCTCATTTTGAACTCCCCTGTTCAGACGCTCTTTATTCTTTGCTCTCGGAGAATAGTGTCAGTTTCTCCATGGTCTAAAAAACCGAAGTTTTTCTTCTCTGTCAATGGAATCAGGACGTCACTGACATTTGTTGCTGATCCCTAATTGTCGATAAGAAGGTGGCGATGAGCCACCTTCATGAACCTTTGCAGTCATTTGGTAAAGATCCTGATTCTTGGACCTGAGCCGGAAATGCTGCTTTACATTCTTTCCAGAGACCTCAAATTGGACGCAGTGCTGTAGCTGAGGCTGAACTGGTGAATGATAAACATAACCTTCTCTCGCCTTTTGTAGTTTATGGGGGTGATTCCCCCCGTCCACTAGCAGCGCAGTGAGCTGAGAGACGCAAGCGAAGACCGTGTAGCGGGCTTCCCGCTGGGTGCCACGGCCTCCGTGTGTCACTGGCCAGATTTTTGGCGCAGTCAGCTTTGTGCCAGAAATCGGTGTGGAGCTGTATAAATTATACTGATGACCATTTGCATAGCGGGCCTGGGACTGAAGTCTTTGGGGCCGGAAGCATCTCCCCCCAGTCCCCCTCCAGGCCAGTGGGGGGTAGAGAGGTCATGGCTGGCCCAGACATGTCTGCGAGACCAGTGATCAGGGCGTGTGGGGGAGGGGTGGGGGGTCGCACGGTCAGTAATGTGTGTGGGGTCGCGGGGCTGGACAGCAATCGGGAGGCTGGCAGTGTGGATTACTGCGCCAGCCCCAGTCTCTGCTCTGACAAAGCAGCGTCTGCACAGTGACCCGCTCAGTGCTCTGCCACCGGCCTCTCCGGCTGGAATAGGCTCCGCCCTGGGTTTTGAAGGAGATTCACGCGAGTGCATTGTGCGCAGAGTGTGGGAGATTTGAAAATCCCACCAAAATAAACCCCAGCGGGAATTCCTCCAGTTTTTACGCGAATTCGGCACTTGGAATTTTTCCCAGCTTTTTAAACAGTGTTGTCTTTTAAAATCTCTGCCCATTTTCCCAAGTCTCTGTTTTTGGGCTCCCTTTCAAATTGCAGCACAAATTATCATGAAGGATTTCAGTTGGAAGTGAAGCTGGGAGCTGCAATTGAAAAAATGGAGAGCAGCGGGTGGATAGATTCTTCATTTGTATTTTGGGAAAGGGGAAGCTGGTGATTGCGGATTCAGACAAGGTGATGGTTGTTAAGACTGTCCACGCTCCATTGTAAGATCTTTCTCTTTTCTGTTCCAGCCATTCTTAATTGGCTAAATGTGTGAACTTGACTGCCGCTTTGACCCTGACTACTTCTCCATGGACATTAATATCTTCTTTTCCTGTCTGCCAGGCAGTGAACTGAAAGTGTTAATTTGTATATTACTGCCTTGGTCCCCAGTTGGCAAATGTCTGGCTTTTAATTTAAACACATCAGAAATAGTGTCAGTTGTAGACTGCATGGCCCCTTGCCCCTGCTCTGCATTGAATATAATCGTGGCTGCTCTTCTGCCCCAACTCCACTTTCCCAGCTGCTCCTCATGTCCCTTCACTCGATAAGAGATCAGAAATCTCAGTCCTGAATATTTTCAGTGCTGGATCATCCACCTTCTCTGGGGCAGAGAATTCCAAAGATTCACAACCCTCTGAGTGAAAACATTTCTCCTCACCCCAATTCTAAACAATCCACGGCTTATCCTGAGATTTTGCACTGCTGTTTCCGATTTCCGAACGAGTGGAAAATAATTACTTAGTGTCTACATTGCCCAGCCCTTTCAGATACTTGTATGTTTCAGTGCAATCACCGCTTATTCCTCTCAACTCAGAGTATAAGCCAAAATTATTTGGTTTGTCATCCAGGAGAACTATCTCATCCAGCATTTCATATCCCTTTGAGGCCTCATTTCTCTTTAGCTCTGTGTCTTCTTCCAGACCTAGAATTTTCAACCTCCTGTTCACATAGGTCCATGGTTTTTCCCCTCTGAGATCTCAGCATTCCTCCACGTTTGGCCTCCTGTGTATCTCCACTCCCTTTGATCTGCAGCTCTGAAATTCCTTCCCTGAACTCTTTGCTTTTATCTCTTTTACCTGGAGATGGTAATCACTTTTTCATCCAACTTCCCTCATAACTTCCCACAGAGAAAATACTCAGAACTGAAGTGGATGGCCTCACACTGCTTATTCATAGATTTCCAGTTTTTTTTAATGTTGTAGCTTTACCAACTCACTGAGTCTCTGTGTTCCTGATTTCTAGGAATTAAATAGGGTCAAATTCTGATTCAATTACAGCTAGTAGGTCAGGAAACTTAAAGTATGAGCTAAAATACAAGTTCAGATGAAGGGTCATCCTGACTCAAAACTTTGGCTCGATTCTCTTTTCATTTGGAGGCCCACACTGTCTGTAATTTACACACAGTAAAACAACAACCTGAGTTGTTGTCTTGTCCTGCAGGAGAACCAGTGGGACTCGCCCAACAGAGATGGAAAGTTGGAAGCAATATTAGAGTGCACACTGCTCTCACCTGTCTTACTGTTATCAATCTGACATTAAATTTGATATTTAACCTCGTGGATCCGATCCAGAATCCTCAGCATATTGGATCAGGTTATAAATCAGTAATTTCCAAATCTGTGTATTTAAAATCACTCGATAGCAAATCTTTTGTTCAGCGATTTTGGTTGAACCCAGAATAAAACTATCAGTAAGTTTAGGGGCCTGATTCTATAACTGGCACAGGATGGAACATCGAACCATAGAACCATAGAAAATTACAGCTCAGAAACAAGCCTTTTGGCCCTTCTTGTCTGTGCCGAACCATTTTATGCCTAGTCCCACTGACCTGCACTTGGACCATATCCCTCCACACCTCTCTCATCCATGAAACCGTCCAAGTTTTTCTTAAATATTAAAAATGACCCCGCATTAACCACTTTATCCGGCAGCTCATTCCACACTCCCACCACTCTGCGTGAAGAAGCCCCCCCTAATATTCCCTTTAAACTTTTCTCCTTTCACCCTTAACCCATGCCCTCTGGTTTTTTTCTCCCCTAGCCTCAGCCGAAAAAGCCTGCTTGCATTCACTCTATCTATATTCATCAAAATCTTATACACCTCTATCAAATCTCCCCTCAATCTTCTACGCTCCAGGGAATAAAGTCCCAACCTATTCAATCTCTCTCTGTAACTCAGCTTCTCAAGTCCCGGCAACATCCTTGTGAACCTTCTCTGCACTCTTTCAATCTTATTTACATCCTTCCTGTAACTAGGTGACCAAAACTGTACACAATACTCCAAATTTGGCCTCACCAATGCCTTATATAACCTTACCATAACACTCCAACTTTTATACTCGATACTCCGGCCAATGTACCAAAGGCACTCTTTACGACCCTATTCACCTGTGACATCACTTTTAGGGAATTCTGTACCTGTATTCCCAGATCCCTCTGTTCAACTGCACTCTTCAGAGCCCTACCATTTACCCTGTACGTTCTTCTTTGGTTTGTCCTTCCAAAGTGCAAGATCTCACACTTGTCTGCGTTAAATTCCATTTGCCATTTTTCAGCCTATTTTTCTAGTTGGTCCAAATCCCTCTGCAAGCTTTGAAAACCTTCCTCACTGTCCACTACACCTCCAATCTTTGTATCATCAGCAAACTTGCTGATCCAATTTACCACATTATCATCCAGATCATTGATATAGATGACAAACAACAATGGACCCAACACCGATCCCTGCGGCACACCACTAGTCACAGGCCTCCACTCAGAGAAGCAATCCTCCACAACCACTCTCTGGCTTCTTCCATTGAGCCAGTGTCTAATCCAATTTACTACCTCCCCATGTATACCTAGCGACTGAACCTTCCTAACTAACCTCCCATGAGGGACCTTGTCAAAGGCCTTGCTGAAATCCAGGTAGACAACATCCACTGCCCTCCCTTCATCCACTTTCCTGGTAACCTCCTCGAAAAACTCTAATAGATTGGTCAAACATGACCTACCACGCACAAAGCCATGTTGACTCTCCCTAATAGGTCCCTGTCTATCCAAATATTTGTAGATCCTATCCCTTATCACACCTTCCAATAACTTGCCCACCACCGACGTCAAACTTACTGGCCTATAATTTCCCGGATTTCTTTTGGAACCTTTTTTAAACAACGGAACAACATGAGCCACCCTCCAATCATCCGGCAGCTCCCCCATTTTAAATATGTTTGCCAGGGCCCCTGCAAGTTCAACACTAGCTTCCCTCAAGGTCCGTGGGAATACCCTGTCCGGTCCTGGGGATTTATCCACTCTGATTTGCCTCAAGACAGCGAGCACCTCCTCCCCTTTAATCTGTAAAGGTTCCATGGCCTCCCTACCAGTTTGCCCTATTTCCGTAGACTCCATGCCCGTTTCCTCAGTAAATACGGATGCAAAAAAATCATTTAGTATCTCCCCCATCTCTTTTGGTTCCAGTCCACCACTCTGGTCTTCAAGAGGACCAATTTTATCCCTCACTATCCTTTTGCTCCTAACATACCTATAGAAGCTCTTTGGATTTTCCTTCACTCTGTCTGCCAAAGCAACCTCATGTCTTCTTTTAGCAAACATTGAAAAAGTGTTTTTGCTAAACTATGGTTTCTAAAGGTTGCCCTTTGAAACTGATTATCCAATCATTCTCGGAATAAAAATGTTGCACCATCTGAAATAAACAATCCGAGTTCAACTGATTAAAAGGGAGGTGCAAATCCTCCAGAAGTTTCACACTTCATTATTCAACCAACATTTAAATACAGTAACAGGATGAAATTATTCTGCCCCTTGAGCCTATTCCTCTATTTAATTAAATGTTGCCTAATCTGCATCTTAACTCCATTTACCCTGAGTAGATGTCATCCTCGATAAGGACAGTTGACGATGACCTGCCATTGATTCACTTCACTTGTCATCCTGAGTTAATGAAATTCTGAGCATCTTCTTGAATAACTCCATTGGGTCAGAATCCACCGTGTTTGGTGTCTCAGTTGCTGGTTTACAATAATAAATGTAACTGGAGTGTTAGTGCTCACTGCCCAGCAGCTGCAGCCATTGTTGCTCAGAGATCATTCAGTTTGGAAGTTAAATGGTTAATCTCCATGTAGAGAAACAGCCCTTCTCTCAGCTCATTGACCAGGAACTGGCTCCTGGGTTCTGGGGTGAAACCACAAATATCAGGAAATCAATGTTTGCTCAAAATTCCGAAGTCCCAGTTGGAATTTGTTTCTTATCATTTGACTGATTTACTGAACATCTCTGGAACAAGAAGAGTCAAAGTAAAATTTCAAATGAAACTTGTTGACAGTTGAATTAGCCGCAGGTTGTCAAACTGGTTGAATTTGATGCCTGGAATGGGGCCGCTCCCTTCTCTGCAGTAAGTGGGGAATGTTTAAATTGAATTCCATGCTGAGGATGGGCAGCAGCTTTCACACAGAGGGTAAAGCTGTGAGCCTCACTGAAAAGGGATACAATCACGTTTCCAATTTGTTTCATTTCAGCAAGTTGCAAGAAATTTCTATCTCATTGATGCAGAGGATCAGGGATAGAACTGACACACTACACGGAAATGAAGAGACAGGGATTTTTTGCAGACAGAAGATAAGATTAATGTAACTTCTTACATTTAATGCCTTGACCAGTATTCTGTACATGCAGCTTGTCCTGGATTCCAACATATCTCTGTTTCTTTGGTCTCTCTTTTCCGAATCCATCCATTTATTGTGTATTTCATCGGCTTATTCGCCTTTTCTAAATGCGTTACCTCACACTACTCTGGATTAATTTTATTTGACACTTTTCTGCCCAGCTGTTCAGTCCACAGACATCTTCCTTCATTCTAAAGCTTTCTGTCTCACTGTTAACGACTCAACCAATTTTCATATAACTTGCAAACTTCTTAATCATGACTCTTATATTTAAGTCACTGTAGCAGGATCATTTGCAACCTCAGGAAGGTTTTTCTTCTGCAATTCACTCCAGCCCCAATTAAGTCTCCCATGTGGGGTTTATGAGGCCTGGCCAATGGTGATGGAACCAGTAAATGTTTGATCGCAATATTGGAAGGGCTGGAACCCCGAGGTACAATGGCTGCTTATGGGTGGAGCACTCTTCAGGAAGAGGACCTGTGTTTAGTTTACAGGAAGTCAGGAAACTTCTCCACACCTTTCGCTCGGATTATTGCTCGTTGAATTTGGAAATGGGAGGCTCTGACGAAGAACTACAGAGGAATGTTCAGAACTGTGAAGAGTGGAGAAATAAGCAGAGGACCTTCCTTGTGCCAATCACTGCTATATTTAAGACTGAATTATTGATATTTACCACAAACAGCAAGGCGACGAGTACGGAGTCCTCACTGGATTGTCATTCAATTACAAAAAATATCCATCCACCATTACAATTTGATTCTAGCCATTGAGCCAGTTTTGGATCCAAATGACCACTTTCTTTCCCTTGGATCCAATGGCTTTTACTTTTCTGACCAGTCGTCAGAAAAACCTCACTAAAACCCACGTAGACTGCATCAAACAAGTGTCTCTCTCGTCTGAAAGAAATCCAGTGAGGATAGTCAGACTTCACCTTTCTTTTACGAATTGATGCCTTTCCAAAGGATCATTTATAATAACTGTCGGAAGGTCTTTGAATAATTTGTCCACCAAGATCAAACTGACTGACCTGTAATTACCCCTTGCTGCTTTTTAAATAACTGTACAACATTAGCAGTTCTCCAATCTGACAACATCACGCTGTAGCCAAAGAGCACTGGAAAGTGATGGTTAAAGCTTCTTTTTATTCCCTTCCTCATCTTGGCAGCCTGGGATACATTTCATCCAAGTCTTTCAAAGATGGTAAATATCTCAACACTTCATCCCTCACTAAGTTTAACACATTCAATATTTCACAACCCTCATCTTTAACTGAGAGGTCTGCTTCGCTCCCCTGTTTTGTGAAAACAGACACACAGATCATTAAGAACCATGTGCATTTTGTCTCTCTCCATCCACAAGTTTCCATTTTGTTTTTTAATCCTTGGTATTCTTGTCTGAATTATCTGTTTGCATTTTTTGTCTTTATAAAATATATTTTGTCTTACCTTTTTTACTGCCCCCTTATTGTTTCCTGCCCTCTCTTTGCGTTTCCAAGTTCCTTTTTAATTCCAGCTCTGTAATTGCAGACTGACACATTCCCAGGTTCAGGATAACGTACTGGGGCCACAGTAAAATCTGGGGCAGCTCCCACAAAGTGAGACCCCTCAGCGAGAGAATGAAAACTCAAAATAAACCCTCAGGCTACATGTTTGACATATGTTCACGCTAAATGTTAACTGTGATTGTGAATGGAGTGAATAACATACAGAATTGGGAGAAACTTATTTGTTTTGCACTTTGTGTGCTGTCAGCTTTGAGTAGTCTTGTAATATACTTTTGTAACCTTCACGTGTAGAGTATATTGTTGGACAAATGCATTTTGATGGTTCTTTGCCCCCTAACCTCAATTCATGTCAGTTAATTTTGGGACAGTTGAAATCCACTTTGATCGCTGCCATTTTGTTTCTGCACTTGGAAAGGCCAGGCCTATTCGGGAAAGTCAGCATGTGCCTGTGTGGGGCAGGTTATGTCTTACTAACTTGATTGTTTTTTTTGAGGGGTGATGAAGGTGATCGATGAGGGTAGAGTAGTGGATGTAGTCTACATGGACTTTAGTAAGGCTTTCGACAAGGCCCCTCATGTTAGGCTCATCCAAAAGATTTACAAGCATGGGATCCACGGTGACTTGGCCACTTGGATTCTGAATTGACTTGCCCAAAGAAGTCAGAGAGTTGTGGTAGAAGGGTGTTTTTCAGGCTGGAGGTCCGTGACTAGTTATGTTCCACAGGGATCCGCACTGGGACCTATTGCTTTGGGATATATATAAATGACTTGGATGATAACATGGATGGGTCAGTAAATTTGCAGACAACTCTAGATATGTGGAGTTGTGGACAGTATAGAAAGTTGTCAAAGGATACAGCGGGATATAAATCAGTTGCAGATATTTGCAGAGAGGTAGCAGATGGAGTTTAATCCGGGCAAGTGTGAAGTGTTGCACTTTGGAAGGTCAAATGTTAAGGGTAAGTATACAGTCAATGGCAGGACCCTGGATAGCATTGATGGACAGAGGGATCTTGGGGTTCAAGTCCATAGCTCCCTGAAAGTGGCTACACAAGTAGATATGGTGGGAAAGAAAGTGTACGGCATGCTTGCCTTTATTGGTCGGGGCATTGAGTTTAAGAGTTAGGATGTCATGTTGCAGCTTTATAAAACTTTGGTTCGGCTGCACTTCGGGTATTGTATTCAATCCTGGTTGCCACGTTGCAGGAGGGGTGTGGAGGCTTTGGGGAGGGTGCAGAAGAGGTTTACCAGAATGCTGCCTAGATTCGGGGATATGAGCTATCAGGAGAGGATGGACAAACTGGGGTTCTTTTCTCTGCAGTAGCAGAGGCTGAGGGGAGACCTGAAAGGAATCTCTAAAATGATCATTTACAAGAAGATTTTCTACCGAGAGTTACTACTAAGAGGCATGCACTTAACGTGAGAGGGGGAATGTTCAACAGAGATGTGAGAGGCATATTTTTTACTCAGAGTGGGAGGTGTCTGGAACGTGTTGGCAGGGGTGTCAGTGTAGGTGTCTGGACCGCGGTGCCAGGAGTGGCGGTGGTAGGTGTCTGGAATGCGTTGCCAGGGGTGGTGGTGGTAGGTGTCTGGAACGCATTGCCAGGGGTGGTGGTGGTAGGTGTCTGGGTCACGTTGCCAGGGGTGGTGGTGGTAGGTGTCTGGGTCACGTTGCCAGGGGTGGTGGTGGTAGGTGTCTGGGTCACGTTGCCAGGGGTGGTGGTGGTAGGTGTCTGGGTCACGTTGCCAGGGGTGGTGGTGGTAGGTGTCTGGGTCACGTTGCCAGGGGTGGTGGTGGTAGGTGTCTGGATCACGTTGCCGGGAGTGGTGGTGGTTGGTGTCTGTAACGCGTTGCCAGGGGTAATACGATAGGGGAATTTAATAGGCTTTTAGAGAAGCACATGAATATGCAAAGAAGAGAGTTATACGGACCAGGGGCAGGCAGAAGGGATTAGTTTAATTTGGCGTCATGTTCAGCACAAAATCGTGGGCTGAAGGGCCGTTTCCTGTGCTGTGTTCTATGGATAGAAACATAGAAGATAGGAGCAGGAGGAGGCCATTTAGCCCTTTGAGCTGCTCCGCCATTCACTACGATCATGGCTGATCGTCCAACTCAATCGCCTCATCCTGCTTTCTCCCCATAACCTTTGATCCCATTTGCCCCAAATGCAATATCCAGCCGCCTCTTGAATACATTCTTCTCAGCAATTTCACTACATATTTGCTCTTTGACTTCCTTTTGACTGTCTGGGGTCGATGTTATACTCCCAGAACTGTCAGTGTCCCTTTCTTCTTCTTCAGTTCAATCCATATGACCTCATTTGATGATACCTTTACGAATGAAAATATTATACATTGATGTTAATATTAGTAGAAGAGTGGTAACTACTTTCACCTCCTACAGTGTTCATTGGTCAACTGCTAACACAATGAGAAATTTGGTAACTATATTCAAATTAGAGCTTCAACCAGGGCACTCATCTCATGGAGAGTGTCACTGTCCAGAGAAATCATATCCACTTATAATGTATAAGTGCAGAGATATATAATTCATACATTACCAGAGCTTAATATCAAAACTCCATCAAATCAAACACATCAAACATAAATGTTAACATAGTACAACCCTGCCAGACTGTTAGAAACCAAGTGAAGGATTATTTAATTCACCATTGATCACCAAACTCCACATTTCCCTTGATAATATTCTCTGCCATGGCAATTAATCTGGTTTCATCCTGCACTGGGAGTAAATCTTTGACCAATGGGATTACCCAGTGTGGAATCTCAGTGAACAGGATCCCACCTGGAACCAGGTTGTGGAGACCAGTGGGACTCTCTGGATTTCACTGGGCAGCTGTCTGTGTCATACCGGCTGTGGAGAGTTAATGATAACTCTTGGGAAATGCCTGATCCCAGAGCTAACAGATGTTGTATGATGGAGAGGTGGATTTATTCACTGGTTCGGCTAAAGGCAACACTTCAGTCAAATTGATCTTAATCGTTCTTATCTCCAGATGAATGTGGATCCAGATTCACAACAATATTTGACTATTGTGACATACCAAGGGCTATTCAGATATACACGACTTCCATTTGGCATCACGTCTGCACCTGTGTGGTTCCAATGTCATGATGTGGAGATGCCGGCGTTGGACTGGGGTAAACACAGTAAGAAGTTTAACAACACCAGGTTAAAGTCCAACAGGTTTATTTGGTAGCAAAAGCCACACAAGCTTTCGAGGCTCTGAGCCCCTTCTTCAGGTGAGTGGGAATTCTGTTCACAAACAGAACTTATAAGACACAGACTCAATTTACATGAATAATGGTTGGAATGCGAATACTTACAACTAATCCAGTCTTTAAGAAACAAAACAATGGGAGTGGAGAGAGCATCAAGACAGGCTAAAAAGATGTGTATTGTCTCCAGACAAGACAGCCAGTGAAACTCTGCAGGTCCACGCAACTGTGGGAGTTACAAATAGTGTGACATAAATTCTGATTCTAGGATCGCATGATAAAGACTCAGGAGGAAAAAAGCAGAAATATTTATGTGAAATAGTGTGACATAAACCCAATATCCCGGTTGAGGCCGTCCTTGTGTGTGCGGAACCTGGCTATCAGTTTCTGCTCCGCGACTCTGCGCTGTCGTGTGTCGCGAAGGCCGCCTTGGAGAACGCTTACCCGAATATCAGAGGCCGAATGCCCGTGACCGCTGAAGTGCTCCCCAACAGGAAGAGAACAGTCTTGCCTGGTGATTGTCGAGCGGTGTTCATTCATCCGTTGTCGCAGCGTCTGCATAGTTTCCCCAATGTACCATGCCTCGGGACATCCTTTCTTGCAGCGTATCAGGTAGACAACGTTGGCCGAGTTGCAAGAGTATGTACCGTGTACCTGGTGGATGGTGTTCTCACGTGAGATGATGGCATCTGTGTCGATGATCCGGCACGTCTTGCAGAGGTTGCTGTGGCAGGGTTGTGTGGTGTCTTGGTCACTGTTCTCCTGAAGGCTGGGTAGTTTGCTGCGGACAATGGTCTGTTTGAGGTTGTGCGGTTGTTTGAAGGCAAGAAGTGGGGGTGTGGGGATGGCCTTGGCGAGATGTTCGTCTTCATCAATGACATGTTGAAGGCTCCGGAGGAGATGCCGTAGCTTCTCCGCTCCGGGGAAGTACTGGACAACGAAGGGTACTCTGTCCACTGTGTCCCGTGTTTGTCTTCTGAGGAGGTCGGTGCGGTTTTTCGCTGTGGCGCGTTGGAACTGTTGATCAATGAGTCTAGCGCCATATCCTGTTCTTATGAGGGCATCTTTCAGCGTCTGGAGGTGTCTGTTGCGATCCTCCTCATCCGAGCAGATCCTGTGTATACGGAGGGCTTGTCCGTAGGGGATGGCTTCTTTAACGTGTTTAGGGTGGAAGCTGGAGAAGTGGAGCATCGTGAGGTTATCCGTGGGCTTGCGGTACAGTGAGGTGCTGAGGTGACCGTCCTTAATGGAGATGCGCGTGTCCAAGAATGCAACCGATTCCGGAGAGTAGTCTATGGTGAGCCTGATGGTGGGATGGAACTTGTTGATGTCATCATAGAGTTGTTTCAGTGATTGTTCACCATGAGTCCAAAGGAAGAAAATGTCATCGATGTATCTAGTGTATAGCACCGGTTGAAGGTCCCGTGCGGTGAAGAAGTCTTGTTCGAACCTGTGCATGAAGATGTTGGCATATTGAGGTGCAAATTTGGTCCCCATGGCTGTTCCGTGTGTCTGGATGAAGAACTGGTTGTTGAAGGTGAAGATATTGTGGTCCAGGATGAAGCGGATGAGATGTAAAATTGCATCTGGAAACTGGCAGTTGTTGGCGCTGAGCACTGAGGCCGTTGCAGCAATGCCATCGTCATGGGGGATGCTGGTGTAGAGTGCTGAGACATCCATTGTGACGAGGAGCGCTCCTGGTTCAACTGCTCCATGTGTGCCGAGTTTCTGTAGGAAGTCCGTCGTGTCGCGACAAAAGCTGGGGGTTCTTTGTACAATGGGTTTCAGGATGCCCTCGACATAGCCGGAGAGGTTCTCGCACAGGGTCCCATTGCCCGATACGATGGGACGGCCGGGTGTGTTTGCCTTGTGTATCTTCGGGAGGCAGTAGAGATCTCCAACGCGGGGAGTACGTGGGATGAGAGCACGGAGGGTGTTCTGAAGGTCCGGATCAAAGGTCTTGATCAGAGTGTTGAGTTGACGGGTGTGTTCTTTGGTCGGATCTGCAGGTAACTGTCTGTAGTGTTCCTCGTTGTTGAGTTGTCGGTACACTTCTTTGCAGTAATCCGTTCTGTTCAGTATGACGATGGCCCCTCCTTTGTCTGCTGGTTTGATGACAAACTGTGGGAGTTAGCACGTTCTCCCCGTGATTGCGTGGGTTTTCTCCGGGTACTCCGGTTTCCTCCCACATGTCCAAAAAGGTGCATACCAACCGATTGATAACACGAAATTGTCATTTATTCCGACCCCTTTAATTTGGTTTAATTTGGCACATTTGCAATAGTCTAAATTCCACCCCCAGTTATGGTGGAGCATCGTGCACATCCTTCAGGAGAACAGTGACCAAGACACCACACAACCCTGCCACAGCAACCTCTGCAAGACGTGCCGGATCATCGACACAGATGCCATCATCTCACGTGAGAACACCATCCACCAGGTACACGGTACATACTCTTGCAACTCGGCCAACGTTGTCTACCTGATACGCTGCAAGAAAGGATGTCCCGAGGCATGGTACATTGGGGAAACTATGCAGACGCTGCGACAACGGATGAATGAACACCGCTCGACAATCACCAGGCAAGACTGTTCTCTTCCTGTTGGGGAGCACTTCAGCGGTCACGGGCATTCGGCCTCTGATATTCGGGTAAGCGTTCTCCAAGGCGGCCTTCGCGACACACGACAGCGCAGAGTCGCGGAGCAGAAACTGATAGCCAGGTTCCGCACACACAAGGACGGCCTCAACCGGGATATTGGGTTTATGTCACACTATTTCACATAAATATTTCTGCTTTTTTCCTCCTGAGTCTTTATCATGCGATCCTAGAATCAGAATTTATGTCACACTATTTGTAACTCCCACAGTTGCGTGGACCTGCAGAGTTTCACTGGCTGTCTTGTCTGGAGACAATACACATCTTTTTAGCCTGTCTTGATGCTCTCTCCACTCCCATTGTTTTGTTTCTTAAAGACTGGATTAGTTGTAAGTATTCGCATTCCAACCATTATTCATGTAAATTGAGTCTGTGTCTTATAAGTTCTGTTTGTGAACAGAATTCCCACTCACCTGAAGAAGGGGCTCAGAGCCTCGAAAGCTTGTGTGGCTTTTGCTACCAAATAAACCTGTTGGACTTTAACCTGGTGTTGTTAAACTTCTTACTGGTTCCAATGTGCCATGGATCAAATTCTAAGCGGATTAGAAAGAGTCCAGTGTTTCATAGGTGATATCTAAGTTACTGGACAGAATGAGGAAGAACATCTCCACAACCTGGATGTCACACTCCAGAGACTAGAAGATCATGGATTAAGAGTACGGAAAGATAAATACGGAAGATTTCCAATCTTCTATAGATGCAAAGAGACTGCACAAATTGCCTTCAAAAGTCAAAGCCATTTCTGAGGCACCTGCACCTCAACATCAATCATCTTAGTTCTCCTTTGGGCTCATTAAAGTATTATTCATGAAAGGTTTGTCACTAATCTAGCGACTATTCTTAAACATTTACACAACTTTTTGTGTCATAACAGGAAATGGAAATGGGTGGATGTGTGTGAGAAAGCCTTCGTACGAGCTAAAGAGGTACTAGTAAAGTCAGAAGTCCTGACACACTTTAATCCAAATTTATCTTTGCAATGGCACGTAACGCATCATCTTATGGGATGGAGGCAGCAGTTTCTCACATAATGCCCGATGGGAAAGAGAAGCCGATAGCTTTTGCACCAAGACCTTGAACAGAGCAGGAATGAACTCTGCACACAAACAAAAGGAAGCTCCAGGAATCATTTTCAGAATCAGGCCAACACCGATGTGGAAGGAAATTTACTGAATTAATGGATAATCGGTCACGAACAATGATTTTGGGGTCTCATACTGAGATTCCATTTCTCACAGTCAGCCAGACATACCATAAAATATCGTAAGTCAAGTTTCCATAGGAAAGCTGAGTTATTAAATAAGTTATTTTTGGTGGTTAGGGCTCGATATCCAAATCAAGGAGAGAGCAGCGATGTGTTTGTCTTGTGCAAAAGTTCAGAGCCTGTCGCCACGAGCTCCATTTCACTGAGGGGAATGCTCGCAAGGACCATGGTCAGCTCTGCCGAGGGCCGTTTGGCTCTATTCACTCTCCACAGATGCTGTCAGACCTGCTGAGATTTTCCAGTGTTTTCTGTTTATGTTTATTTATTAGTGTCACAAGTAGGCTTACATTAACACTGCAATGAAGTTACTGTGAAAATCCCCAAGTCGACGCACTCCGGCGCCTGTTCGGGTTACACTGAGGGAGAATTTAGCGTGGCCAATGCACCGAAGCAGCACGTCTTTCGGACTGTGGGAGGAAACCGGAGCAACGGAGGAAACCCAGGTAAACACGAGTTGAAAGTGCAAAGTCCACACACAGTGATCCAAGCTGGAAATCGAACCCGGGTCTCTAGCACTGAGAGTCACCAGTGCTAACCACTGGGCCACCCATCCCACCCTTTGGTTCAGATTCCAGCATCCACAGTATTTTGCTTTTATTTCAACAAAAGCACTTTGCATTCTTATAGCTCCTTTAATGCTATAAAATATTCCAAAGTCCTTCACTGGAGCAAAATCAGGCAATTTGATTGTCTTACTGTCCTTACTGGGCAGGAGAGTAAAAGCTTGATAAAAGAGGCAGATTTGTAAAAGATTTCTAAGGGATAGATGGGAGTAAATTCTGGAGCTCTGGACCCAGGCAGATGAAGACACGGCTGACAATGGAGGGATGAAAGAAATGAGGGACGCAGAATTGAAAGAACGCTGAAACTTTGGATGGTTCCAGCGTTGGAGAATGTTAAAGATATCGGAAGGGGTGAGATCATTCAGAAAATTGAAGATGAGAATGAGAACTTTAAAATCAAGGCATTTCTGGACTGAATCCCAATGTCGGTCAGTGAGCACAGGATGCAGGGTCGACAGGCAGCCTGGAGTGAATAAGATCCAGTTTCATAATATGAGTGAGCATGGGGAAATAAATTTCTCTCTGTGCAACCACACTTTCATTCAGCAGTTAAACAGTTAATGTGTTCACCTTTTCAGTTATCAGATCCTGCAATGAAACATTATGAGCGGCACCGTAGCACAGTGGTTAGCACTGCTACTTCACAGCTCCAGGGACCTGGGTTCGATTCCTGGATTGGGTCACTGTCTGTGTGGAGTTTGCACATTCTTCTCGTGTCTGCGTAGGTTTTTTCCGGGTGCTCCAGTTTCCTCCCACACTCCAAATATGTGCCGGTTAGGTTGATTGGCCATGCTAAAATTGCCCCTTATTATCCTGAGATCCTTGGGTTAGCGGGTAAATATGTAGGGATATGGGGGTGGGATTGTGGTCGATGCAGACTCGATGGACCAAATGGCCTCTTTCTGCACTGTAGGGTTTCTATGATTCTATGATCTGACAACGGCTCTTAGTTTCAAAGTCCAACCATGAGAAAATCGATGGAGTTTTTAAACAGTTTCAGGGAGACACACAGTGATTCATTCCAGAGGCATGATTCCTATTGAACTGACTGTGTGACAGCAATTAATTACAAATTGTTTGTAACTAATTTTGTTCATAGTTCAAAGAGTTTTTAAACTGGCTCAATGATGTGTTTTCTAAATCGCACCTTCCAGTCGGAGGACGGAGACAGAATCAGAGTCGTTTCAGCACAGCAGGAACCATTCAACCCATCGAGATGTAATACAAATCTCAAATTACAGACATCAGATCCAATTACTGAACTGTGATTTGCTGAAAGAAAACCAGGAACAACATCCCGTTTGGTAGCAATGAGTTTACAAAGAGAAAACTAGCAGACTCCACACGGAAGGAAAGAATCTGCAGGTCAAGGTAAGATTTGTCTGCTCCTGTACTTTATGTATTTCTTTATTTTAAACCATTTTCTCAGTCAGACTATGTCACACGGGCTGCTGTAGCCATTCCCTTTCCTTGTGGTTTTGTACAGTGACTGAGCTGGAGCAGTGATGAAGATGATCTGTTTAACAGTGAGGCTCCCAGAATCAGACCACTCCTGTTCCACACCATTACTTTTCATTTTCAAGAGGGATGGAATGAGGTGAATCAGAGCATTCCCACATCCCAGTTCAGACCGGGCTGGGCCCTGGACCTTCCTCGATATGGGTTTTACCAGAACATTTGCTGTATCTTTTGGGGAAGGTTTCATTTTTGAATTTACAGGTAATTAATTTTAGGAGTTCTGGTGCCCTCAACATACATGAGTTTAGCTGCACAGTCTGCATCTCCCTGCTCCAACCAATTACTTTTGTAATGACAGCACGCTCAAGTGTTTGGCTAACAGTCAAAATATCAGATGAACACTGACATTTTGTAATGTTACAGATAGAAATTCACTGCACTGACTGAATTGGAAATGATAACCTTTCTAACCAGCCTTAAACATTGCTTCCAGCTGAATTGAGTGCAGACTTGTCAAACTGGTTCAATTGGTTTCTCTCTCCTATAAATGGAATCTCTAAATAATCTCATAACAGCTTTTACCAGAGGGTGAAACTGAGACACACGTTTTATAAACAGGCTCAGCTCAGATGGTCGGTGTCATTTCTACTGAGATAACCAGGAATTGGCTGCAGTGAACTGACAAAGGCAGGACCTGCACAGTGACAGCAAACCCGGTGTGATTGAGGTAGAGTGGCAATGTAGTTTCTGAACTGATTGTGAAGTATCCCTTTCTTCCTCACATTTAAATATGTTTCCTCCCAGGGAGATTATGCTCCTCAGCTCCCCACAGTGAATCCATCCTTTGTGGCAATAGCTATTATCTAACTGTGAGCTCCCGCAGTGAATCCATCCTTTGCAGTTATAGCTATTATCTAACTGTGAGCTCCCGCAGTGAATCCATCCTTTGTGGCTGTCGCTGTTATCTCACTGTGAGCTCAGGCAGTAACTGAGAAACAGTTTATTCAACAGTGGGACCCTCACAGCTCAACTTCTTTCTATTCCCCACCATCCCTCTCATTTTGAATCAGAGGTGATGCGATTAACCAGGGACAGGGTGCACAGGATCTCCACAGACAGAATGACGAGATTGTGGGAGGACCTTCTTGGGGCACAATGTGAGATAATACACTTTGGATTTAAAAGCGACAGATTTGAATCGAGTCGGACATTAATGACAGATGGTCATGCTGAGACTGATTCTTGATACAGAAATCAGTAAATGTTGGATTCAGTTTGAATAAGTTTTTACAGGTCGCTATAATGAGGTTAGTAGGAGCTCAGTGTGTTCCGCTTTGAATTACAGCCACAATGGCTCCAGATGGAGCTGAGCTGTATTGTTTGGTTAATACCTGAGATACAGGGACTGAGCTACTGATAGACTAGTTCAACTGGTTATATTTCTGAGACTAAATCAGCATTGGGTATAATTTAATATGCTGCCCCCATTTGTTGAATTACCTCAACTGATAATTCCTTCTCTGTAAGATCCTGTCAATTCCATTCATTAAAATGATAATAAATCCTGTTAAAGGAAAGAAAGCACTGTTCATGTTCTGAAGGATTGTGTGGTTAGGAAACAAATACCCATTCAGTAACACACAACGGGTTACTTGTGGTACCATCAGGATTGAATTGTGAGATCAAACAGTGCGTTAAACTGGGAGGGGATGGTTTGGGGAGCGGTTCAGAACAGAACCCGACATCCTTCAATGGAATTAGATCAATGATTGAAGGAAGAATACGCAGAGTAAGAAAACTTTAACCTTGTTCTCACAAAAAGCCAGTGCAGACATCGGAGCCTGCTCATTAACATAGAACATAGAACAGTACAGCACAGAACAGGCCCTTCAGCCCACTATGTTGTGCCGAGCTTTATCTGAAACCAAGATCAAGCTATCCCACTCCCTATCATCCTGGTGTGCTCCATGTGCCACTCCAATAACCGCTTAAATGTTCCTAAAGTGTCTGACTCCACTATCACTGCAGGCAGTCCATTCCACACCCCAACCACTCTCTGCGTAAAGAACCTACCTCTGATATCCTTCCTATATCTCCCACCATGAACCCTATAGTTATGCCCCCTTGTAATAGCTCCATCCACCCGAGGAAATAGTCTTTGAACGTTCACTCTATCTATCCCCTTCATCATTTTATAAACCTCTATTAAATCTCCCCGCAGCCTCCTCCGCTCCAGAGAGAACAGCCCTAGCTTCCTCAACCTTTCCTCATAAGACCTACCCTCCAAACCATGCAGCATCCTGGTAAATCTCCTCTGCACTCTTTCCAGCGCTTCCACATCCTTCTTATAGTGAGGTGACCAGAACTGCACACAATATTCCAAATGTGGTCTCACCAAGGTCCTGTACAGTTGCAGCATAACCCCAGGGCTCTTAAACTCCAATCCCCTGTTAATAAAAGCTAACACACTCTCGGCCTTCTTCACAGCTCTATCCACTTGAGTGGCAACCTTTAGAGATCTGTGGATATGGACCCCAAGATCTCTCTGTTCCTCCACAGTCTTCAGAACCCTACCTTTGGCCCTGTAATCCACATTTAAATTTGTCCTACCAAAATGAATCACCTCACATTTATCAGGGTTAAACTCCATTTGCCATTTTTCAGCGCAGCTTTGCATCCTATCTATGTCTCTTTGCAGCCTACAACAGCCCTCCACCTCATCCACTACTCCACCAATCTTGGTGTCATCAGCAAATTTACTGATCCACCCTTCAGCCCCTTCCTCGAAGTCATTAATAAAAATCACAAAGAGCAGAGGACCAAGCACTGATCCCTGTGGCACTCCACTAGCAACCTGCCTCCAGTCCGAAAATTGAATTTAAAACTATTTTAATATCCATGAAAATAAATAATATCAAGGTGTAGTAATCTTACCAAGGCAGGTTTTCCATCACCAAGCACCCATTTATTTACAGTGGCAGTTGAGTGCCATTCGACTGCTGTAGAGTGTAAATAGGCCCTGAGTCTACAACTGCTGGCCTGAGTGGAGCCAACTGATTTTCAAACCCCCACCGTGCCCGCTGATCTCCATCTGTGGCTCGCCGCTGGCAGTGGCCATGCCTGTGACTGGTACTGACGCCTGTACTGACACAGGTTCCCTATTCCGGTGATGGTTCATCTGTTTCCTGATTATCTTGACCTGCACTTGGACTTTGTACAACATGGGCCCGGTCTTTTCCATTACAATCTTGAGGACCCAATGGATGTCGCCCTTGAAGTTCCTCACATGGACTGGGCCACAGGTCTTAAATGCTCTTTCTGTTTGCACAGGATCCTGGTTCTTCTTCTGGGTCTTCAGTTGGGACTCCACCCTCCCTGCCAGGTTTGGGAAAAGTAAACTTTGTCTTGTTTGAAGCCTCCGTCCCATTAATAATTCCACTGCGGCAATTCCAGTTGTTGTATGAGAGGTTGGCATGTTGTTGAATAGAAATCGCACCAGTTTGGTCTCTATGGACACCGCAGGTTGCTTCTTAATGCCCAGATTAAAAGTCTGCACCATTTGATAATGGGTGATAGGGGGCTGTCCTAATGTGTTTGATGCCATTGGAAAGTATGAAGGTGTGAGAGTCGATGCTTGTGAAGGCAGTGCAATTGCCATTGTCAGAGAGCAGGATTTCAGGTATCCTGTGCGTGCTGAAACTTTGTCGTAGGTTCCCAGTGGTAGCCTGGGAAGTGGTGGAGTTCATCTGATGTATTTCCAACCATTTGGAATGTGCTTCGACCAGGATCAGAAACAGAGAGCCCAAAAAAGGCCCAGCGAAGTCTAACTGGACCGCACCCAGGGCCTAACAGACCACTCCCATGGATGTAGGGAGGCTGAGGGGCAGTTTTTGATTCTCCTGGTCCAACTCGCAGTGTTGAACCAAGTCAATAATACCCGTGTCAAGCCCAGGCCACCATACGTAGCTCCAGGCGAGCATTTCCATCTTTGAAATCTCGGGGGGCTGCGATATCTCGGAGGGCTGCGAAATCTCAGGGTCCTGCAAAATCGTGGGGTGCAGCGATATCCGGCGTGCTGCTAAATCTCGGCGTGCTGTGGTGTAATTCCATAAGGATCCGATATCATTCTGGGTGAGGGACAACTATGTGGAACCCACAGGATGATGCCATCCTCAACACTGAGTTTGTCTTTCCTTCTCCCAGTAGTGTATCATATCGTCTCAGGGCTGCCCACTGAATCGCCCACAGAGGATTATGCTTTGAATTCTCAGGGGACTGGGTCTTTTTGTGTCCAGTCCTGGGTCCCGGCAAAGGCATTGAGGTTAAGGGAAACCATCGCATGTCAAAGTAAGGTCCTATTTGGAGTCAAAATGAATTAGAGGACAAAAGTTACTGTTTAACCTCCAGCTGCATCGCCGCAACCCCCCACCCCCCCACCCCCACCCCACCCCACCCCAGCCCCCAGACCACCTTTGATATGGTCGGACATTCAGGGCCCAACAGGGAAGTTCAATTAGGAATAAACCTCCTGTAATAATTTACTAACCCCAGGATGGAATTCAATTCTATGGGGTTTGCTGGAGCAGTCGCGACCTGGCCTTCGCTTCCACCAAATGGACACTCTTGCCACCCACTCAATAGCCTGGGTGGGACAGCACGGTTGTTTGGAAGACACATTTGTCCCTTTTCATGCATTCCAAAAGCTCCAAAACTTGCCCTTGGATCTTTTCCAGGTTCGCAAAGAGCTCATGTCCCTAAGTTCCTGTGTTGTCCATGTACGCTGCCACCTGAGATTGTGGGGCTGGGTCAGCGGGGGGGGGCGGGGCTGGGTCAGCAGGGGGCGGGACTGGGTCAGCGGGGGGGGGGGAGGGCTGGGTCAGCGGGGGGGCGGGACTGGGTCAGCGGGGAGGGCTGGGTCAGCGGGGGGGCGGGACTGGGTCAGCGGGGGGGGGAGGGCTGGGTCAGCGGGGGGGCGGGGCTGGGTCAGCAGGGGGCGGGACTGGGTCAGCAGGGGGCGGGGCTGGGTCAGCAGGGGGCGGGGGCGGGGCTGGGTCAGCGGGGGGGAGGGCTGGGTCAGCGGGGGGGAGGGCTGGGTCAGCGGGGGGGAGGGCTGGGTCAGCGGGGGGGAGGGCTGGGTCAGCAGAGGGGGCGGGGCTGGGTCAGCAGGGGGCGGGGCTGGGTCAGCAGGGGGCGGGGCTGGGTCAGCAGAGGGGGCGGGGCTGGGTCAGCAGGGGGCGGGGTTGGGTCAGCAGGGGGTGGGGCTGGGTCAGCAGAGGGGGCTGGGCTGGGTCAGCAGGGGGTGGGGCTGGGTCAGCGGGGGGCAGGGTCAGCAGGGGGCGGGGCTGGGTCAGCGGGGGGCGGGGCTGGGTCAGCGGGGGGCGGGGCTGGGTCAGCGGGGGGCGGGGCTGGGTCAGCGGGGGGGCGGGGCTGGGTCAGCAGGGGGCGGGGCTGGGTGAGCAGGGAGCGGGGCTGGGTGAGCAGGGGGCGGCAGGGGGCGGGGTTGTGTTGGCAGGGGGCGGGGCTAGGACTGCAGGGGGCCGGGCTGGGACTGCAGGGGGCGGGGCCGCTTTGGCAGGGGGCAGGGCTGGGTCGGCAGGGGGCGGGACCAGGTCGGCGGGGGGCGAGGCTGAGTCAGGGTGTGAGGCCGGGTCGGCGGAGGGCGGGGCTGGTGTGTGGGGCCGGGTCGATGAGCTGACTCACTTTTACATTTCCACAACAGTGTAAGGAGAGGACAGAGACTGAGTTTGAATGGGTTACGACTATAGGGCAAGACAGTGACACAAATAGAGAAAATGCAACAATTTGCATTTGTATAGCACCTTTACCGTAAATGTTATGTCACCAGTGGCTGTGTGTAGAAGGGCAGTACTTTCCCATAATATTCTGCAGTGTATTGACTGGGTCCACTGCCAAGATGCCCACTGCAGTCAACCTGGAAACCACATGGCAGACTGAAGGAGCATCCCTATCAGGAATCAGTGCAATGAGGATTAGCTGTGTTGCCTTGCTGGACTATATATGCAGAGCACTGAGTCTTGCTAAAGATGTGGAGATGCCGGCGTTGGACTGGGGTAAACACAGTAAGAAGTTTAACAACACCAGGTTAAAGTCCAACAGGGGGAATTCAATTCTATGGGATTTGTTGGAGCAGGCGCGACCTGGCCTTCGCTTCCACCAGATGGACACTCTTGCCACCCACTCAATAGCCTGGGTGCTCCAACAAACCCCATAGAATTGAATTCCCCCTGTTGGACTTTAACCTGGTGTTGTTAAACTTCTTACTGTGTTTACCCCAGTCCAACGCCGGCATCTCCACGTCTTTAGCAAGACTCAGTGCTCTGCTTATATAGTCCAGGCTATTATAGTCCAGCTTATATATTCCCCAAATAAACCTGTTGGACTTTAACCTGGTGTTGTTAAACTTCTATCTTGCTAAAGAGGCAGGAGACTGAGTGAATGTGAGGATGGTGCCTGGGAGAGTGAAGAATTTGCTGTGAGCGGAATGTGTTTTGTTGTTGACCTTGGACTATGTGAAAACCCTCATTTGGGTTAAACTTTGATCTGTATGAGAATCCGCTCTGGTAATCTGATTGTCCATCTTTTACACGGTGTTGAGTCTTTCCCTGGGAATTGATAAGCTGTCCAAGTTTAAATAAGGGTATATTTCGCAGTATTTTACAACCTGGCTCGGGCGAGATTCCGATTCCGGGGCGGGCGAGGCAGTAAAACTCCGGCCATTGTGGGTAAAGTTCGGGTCAAAGACGAGCTCGGTGTTTATTTCCTTTCTTTTCTGTTTTGCTGAGTATCTGAATTCCTTTCAATAAATGTTCATATTTATTATTGGATGTTGATAACTGTGTGAGTTGTTGAAATGAGTGAACTCCACTCTGCCGATCACAATCCCCACTCTCTTTAGACATCAGAGTAGTAAAATGTTCCAAGTCAGTTTCCAAGAGAAAATTCAATGGGAAGCAACGGCCCCGGGACAATTAAAGGAGCAGCTGGGCAGGTGACCAATTTTGGTCATTTTGTTCATCTTTTTAAGGCAAACCTGGGAGGAGGAGGGAAAGGAAAAGCGGCCGAGAGTTTTAGGGAGTGAATTCCAGAGCTCAGGATTTGGTCTCAGTTGTTGACAAATTATCCTCAACATGTCAGATTGGGGAAGTTGGAGGGCAGAGATGTCGCTGGCTTGCAGGGCTGATGAAGCTTACTGTTGTATATTGATAGTATTTTAGTTGTTCCTTATCAGCAGCCTTGCAGCTGAACAAGGGCACTTTAAGTGAGGGATTGCATGACGTCATTGGGATGATCCTGTCTGTCGTTTGCATAGGTAACTGGGCAGTGCAACATTACACCCTATAGTGTTAACTATTCCTGAATAAAGCTCTGAAGTGTTACCCAAACTCGAAACGTTGGCTCTATTCTCTCTCCACAGATGCTGTCAGACCTGCTGAGATTTTCCAGCATTTTCTGTTGATATGGCGTGAATAGGAATGGATGGGCCATGGAGAGATTTGAGCATTTAAAATTGAAATGTTGTCAGGCTGTCAATCGGTGTCAGTGGTGTATAAAGGTGAAGGGAATGAGACTTAGTGCGAGTTAGGATTCAGGAAGCAGAGTTTCAGAGCAGTGAGACTGTAGAGCTCGATATCAGCAGCTTACATGTGGAACCTGCTTCCAGGTTGATGAGAAATAGAAGAGGGCCAATGATAGAGATAATGGTGCGGGAGAGACCAGTGTTACTGATTCACTGGATGGAAAGTAACAGGTAAGAATTGAACCAAGAGCCTTTGATGCATTTCTACTCAGCTGGACGACAAGAGGCAGGAGTTGGAGAAGGTTGACATGGCCAAGCATGTTAAGGGCTGCAGACGGGTGAATGAAGATACTTCATTGACTTTTGTCAGAGTCGGATAGGATAGTATTTGTGATTTTAAGAGGAGTGGTGGCATTGTGACAGGTTATAAACATGACTGCGTGGTGCTATTGCAAAAATAGCCATGGATTTGGGAGGTAACAACATGTTCAATGAGTTTGAAGAGGGAAGTGGAAACTGGAGATGGGACAGTGGCTTGTCAGGGTGAAGGGTGGAGTTTTCAAGGAATCTGATGAGAACGACTGGTATTTTGTGAAACTGCTGTCAAATCTCAGAGTTTTCAAAGTTTATTTATTATTGTCTCAAGTAGGCTTACGTTACATTGTAATGAAGTTACTGTGAAAGTCCCCTAGTCAGCACAAATCTTTCTGAATGTGTAAGGAAACCGGAGCATCTGGAGGAAACCCTTGCAGATGCTGGGAGAACATAGAATCCCAATAGTGTAGAAAGGAGGCCATTCGGCCCATCGACAATAATCCCACCCTGGCCCTATCCCCATAGCCTCACATATTTCCCCTGCTAATCCTCTTGACACTATGGGGCAATTTAGCATGGCAATCTGCCTAACCCGGACATCTTTCGGACTGTGTGAGGAAACTGGAGCACCCGGAGGAAACCCACACAGACACGGGGAGAATGTGTAAACTCCACACTGTCACCCGAGGCCGGAACTGAACCCGGGTCCCTGGCACTGTGAGCACTGTGCCACCGTGCCGTCCAGGCAGCCGTAAATTGTACCGATTTACAGGTTCTCAATAAATCTATCCTGCGCATCTTTGGAGTGCAGACGGTGCAGTGACCCAAGCCAGGAATTGAACCCGGGTCCCTGGTGCTGTGAGGCAGCAGTGCTAACCACTGCGCCGCTAAGACTACTACTAATATTGCGGTAACATGTGAGATTGTAATATTCTGAAATATATCTTACACACCAGTAAAGATCTCAGCCCTCTGCTTCTGATTTTGTATTAACATCTGACCCTGACATTGATATTATCCTCATTACAGAGTCTCAGAATCCGGAAACATCTGTCAATATCATGGCTGAAGGTTCAAACAAGGGAGAATATCCAATGTCTTCAACAAGAATTGGCATGGACACAGGTAGGATCACAAAAAAATACAAATATCATTCCTATCCTGCCTGCAGCTCACACCGGAAGAGGGAACGGGACAGGGACTGAGTAGAAAGTTGGAGTGAGTGACCATCTGGAGCAGGTTTAACCAAGGTTTGGCCCGGGGGCTGGGTGTGACCCGTGAAGCTCCTCTACATGGTCCCAGAGAACATTTTCAAATTATTGTCAAACAACTGAGTTCCAATTCAAATTCAGAGCTTGTTTCTCTACTCCATTTGCTGCTGATAGGCCGACTAGTGAGAGCATCAGCAGCTAACGAAGGAGAGAAACAATCTATGATTGGTGGAGCAGTGAACAGTGTGCTGAAGGCTGGTGTTGGGCAGGCGCGGCGGGGCCGGGTGGATAAACTCACTGAGCTATTCGTGTTTAGAAATCCACATTCCCATCTATCCTCAATAACACTTGGCTCACTTGCATCACAAAAATTCATCCACCTCCGATTTAAAGTATTTAATTACCCGCCACCTCCAACCTCTTCTGAGGCAGAGAGTTCCAGAGGGCCACATCAGCTCTGAGTGAAAAAATCTCTTAATCTTTGACCTAAAAAGGCAGATCCTAATGATAAAACAGTGCCCCCGAGTTCTGGACTTCCCCACAAGATTCAAAATCCTTTTCATGTCCTTGTTGTGAATATTGTTCAGCATCTTAAATACTTCAGTTAAGTCACTGCTCACTTTTCTGAACTCTGGTGGAAACAATCCCAGTTTATGCAACGTTTCTTCATAACACAACCTGCTCATTCTGGGAATCACCTCTTCTGAATCGCCTCGAATGCATTTACATCCTTTCCTTAAATAAGGAGCCCAAAAACCGCATGCAATTTTCGAGATGTGGTCTTACCAATGCCCTGTATGACTAAGGCATAATATCCTTTTGGAGTTAAATTCCCTTCGTAATGAAGGAGAACATTCCATTAGCCTTCATTATTTGCTGCACGTGCATATTAACTTCTTGTAACTCATGTCTGCAGCTCTGAATTTTGCAACCGTTCTCCTGTTTAATAATACTCTGCTTTCTTATTCTTCCTGCCAAAACAAACAACTCCGCATTTTCCCACATAATACTCCACCTGCCAGATGTTCCCCACTCACTCAATTATACGCAACCTCCTTTGGTGGAATTTTCCCGTGCTGCCTGCCACAGGAATCGGAGCAGGCAGGACATGGATCATGCAAAGGTCCATTGAACTCAGGCGGGATTTTCCGGCATTGGGGCGAGCATGGCAGGAAAATCCTTCACAACATACTTTCCCACCAATCTTTGTCTCTTCTGTAAATTTAGCCGTGATGCCTTCACTTCATTTATTGCATGATCTGAATTGTATCAAGTTGAGGCCCCAGAACAGACCCCTGCGGGACTCCACTTGTCTCATCCTGCCAATCAGAAAAACACCCATTCATAAATATTCTATGTTTTCTGCCAGCCAATCTTCTGTCAATACTAATATGTTACCCCCTAAACTGTGAGCTTTTATTTTCTGCGAAGCATTGACATGACACCTTCGCAAATGGCCTCTGGAAATCCAAGTGCAGCGTGTCTGCAGGCTCTGCTTTATCTAAAGAGCACATTACTCCTTCATAGAATTCCAATGAATCAGCTCAACACAACTTCCTTTGCACAAAACCACAAAATTTCCTTGAATTTTTCAAGTACCCGGCTACAATCTTCTTAATGATCCATTTGTACACCTTACCCACAACAGGCGTCAAACTAGCTGGCCTATCGTTTCCTGTTTTCTGCCTCCATCTTTTATTGAATACACAGGTTAAATTTACTGGTCCTTCACCCTGATGGAAACTTTCCAGAAGCTAGGGAATTGTAGGAAATTAACAGCAGCACATCTACTACCTCATTAGCCTCCTCTTTAAGATCCTGGGATGAAATCCATCAGGACCTGGAAAGTTGTCAGTCCATAGTTCCTGCAGTTTGCTCAGTACCAATCCTCCTAGTGACTGTAACTTCATCAAGTTCCGCTCTCTGTTCAACCTCTTGATTTAAAGCTGTTACTGAATGGTTTTCATACCCTCCAGAGTGAAGAAAACAGCAAAATATTTGTTCACTTCATCTGCTATTTCATTATTATCTTCTATTATCTCCCAATTCTCACTTTACACAGGACCAGCACCCACAGTACCTGCTCTTTTCTTACTTAAATAATTATAAAAACTCTTGCTGACTGTTTTCACTGTCTTTAATCTGCTATCTGTTTAAGTTTAGAATAAAAGTCTCAGACCCACTGTTTTCCCTGAAACTGGCACTGGGCAGGAAACGTTCTTTTGCACTCTTGCTCTTTGCATCAGTGAACAGTGTCAATCCCCCTCACTATATTCTCCTGGAACAAAGTGTCAATCCCCCTCACGGTATTCTCCTGGAACAAAGTGTCAATCCCCCTCACTGTATTCTCCTGGAACAAAGTGTCAATCCCCCTCACGGTATTCTCCTGGAACAAAGTGTCAATCCCCCTCACTATATTCTCCTGGAACAAAGTGTCAATCGCCCTCACTATATTCTCCTGGAACAAAGTGTCAATCGCCCTCGCTATATTCTCCTGGAAAAAAGTGTCAATCGCCCTCACTATATTCTCCTGGAACAAAGTGTCAATCGCCCTCACTATAATCTCCAGGAACAAAGTGTCAATCCCCCTCGCTATATTCTCCTGGAACAATGTGTCAATCCCCCTCACTATAATCTCCTGGAACAAAGTGTCAATCCCCCTCACTATATTCTCCTGGAACAAAGTGTCAATCCCCCTCACTATAATCTCCTGGAACAAAGTGTCAATCCCCCTCACTATAATCTCCTGGAACAAAGTGTCAATCCCCCTGACTATATTCTCCTGGAACAAAGTGTCAATCCCCCTCACTATAATCTCCTGGAACAAAGTGTCAATCCCCCTGACTATATTCTCCTGGAACAAAGTGTCAATCCCCCTCACTATATTCTCCTGGAACAAAGTGTCAATCCCCCTCACTATAATCTCCTGGAACAAAGTGTCAATCCCCCTGAATATATTCTCCTGGAACAAAGTGTCAATCCCCCTCACTATAATCTCCTGGAACAATGTGTCAATCCCCTCGCTATATTCTCCTGGAACAAAGTGTCCAGCTATTTATTTCTCTGCCTGATGGTGCACGTTGCCTGCAGTTCGGCTTCCAGATCAATAATCCTGATCCGGATTTCCTCCAGCTGCTTACACTTTCTGCAGACATGTTTGTCAGGAATCGCCAATCCACCAAATCCGCACATTTCTGGAGTGTCGGAGGAAATCGGAGCACCTGGAGAAAACCCACGCAGACAGGGGGGGAATGTGCAAACTCCACACAGGCAGTGACCCAAGCCAGGATTTGAACCCGGGACCCTGGCGCTGTGAGGCAGCAGTGCTTGCCGCTGTACCACTGTGCCACAGGAGTTCCAGGATTTTGACCAAGTAACAGGGAGTGAGGCAGGCTATAATTCCAAGTCAGGATATATAGCTTGGAGGGGACCTTCAGGTGGTGTGTTCCCAGGCCTCCGCTGCCATACCAGGTGATCAAGGTCGTGGTTTTGGAAAATGCTATCTAAAGATATGGAACAGTGATTAGCATTGCTAACACAGCGCCACAGACCCAAGTTCGATTACAGCCTTGGGTGACTGTGCGGAGGTTGCATGTTGTCCCCGTGTATGTGTGGGTTTCCTCTGGATGTTCTGGTTTCATCCCACACTCCAAAGATGTGCTGGTTGGGTAGATTTGTCATGTTAAATTGCACCTCAGTATCCAAAGATATTTAGGTTAGATGGATTAGATGTGTGAGATGACAGGGATAGGGCAGGGCAGTCGTCCAAGGGAGTATGCTCTTGTGAAGAGTTAGTGCAGACTCAATGGGTTGAATAAGCTCCTTCTGTGCTGTTGGGGTTCTATGGTTCGATGGATCATTGGTGAGTTGCTGCAACACATCTTGTGGATGCCACATGTTGCTTTGGTTGAGGAGGGAATGCATGTGCTTCGATTCTCTCTTGTTAGACATCATAATTCCTTGGCACTTGTGTGGCACAAATGTTACATGCCACCTCCACTTGGCAGCCAATTCAGCATTACCATCATTGGCCATTATTGATATTTTGGGGATTGTTTTTCACCAGGGTGACCAACCATCCCAGATTTTTGGGACCGTCTTATGTATGAACCCTGTGTCTCTGGGCTGTCTCTTGCTCGGAAGCTTGTTGTCCTGTAACTTGTGTTTCAAATTCAGCACATGCATTGTGTGTGTTAGCCGAGGTGCAGCCCTTCTGGCAGGTAGCTCTGACACGTCTGGGAGTGACCTCCCCATCCCCCTACACCTGCCCCAGCACGAGAGATTTGGAAGCACCCTCTCCCCACCTCCTCCACCCTCATTCTGATACCAAAGCTATTTCCTTACCTCATAGTTGGTCACCTTGACCAGAAACTGATCAGCTATATAAATGCTGTAGCAACAAGAGCAGGTTGGAGGCTGCGCATTCTGCGGAAAGTTAGTCAGCTTCTGTCTCCTTCGAGTCAACAATCCACAAAGTACAATGTTTTAAAAAAGTTTTTCTTTGTGTCATAAGTCAGCTTACATTAACACTGCAATGAAGTTACTGTGAAAATTCCCTGCTCGCCACAGTCTGGCATCTGTTCAGGTACACTGAGGGACAATGTAGCATGGACAATGCACCTAACCAGCACGTCTTTCAGACTGTGGGAGGAAATCGAAGCACCCAGAAGAAACGCACACAGACACGGGGAGAACGTGCAGACTCCGAACGTGCAGACTCCGCACAATCACCCAAGCTGGGAATCGAACCTGGGTCCCTGGCACTGTGATGCAGGAGTGCTCTCCACTGTGTTGCCCAAGTAAGGTGTAATGGAAAACTTGCAACTTGCCTGATAACTGTGACTTCACAAGCACACAAGAAGTTCTACACCACTTAGGAGAATGTAGCCCACCTGATCAGCAGCCCATCCACCACAGAAGTGCCTTTGCCACCAATGCACAAAGATAGCAATATGCATCATTTACAGGATGGACTGCAGCAACTCACCAAATCGCCTTTAACAACAATTTCCAATCCTGCGATTTCTGCCCAACCAGAAAGACAATGACAGCAGAAAGATGGGAAGATCACTCTCACTAATTACAGACTCCCTCCAATCCACACAACACCCTCACTTCGAAGAAGACCTTCACTGTCACTGGATAGAGAGCCTGTCAATACCTTTCGAGCAGCACTGAGTGTACAGACACCAGGAACATTGCAGCGGTTCAAGAAAGTGTCTCACCAGCTTTCCAATGGCAATTAAGGATTCACAACAAACTGCCCTTGCCAGGAACCCTCACATCCAGTGACTGATTTTTTAAAATATTGAATTTATTTTTGAAATTGGTAGTCTCTTGTGAACCATGGGTACTAATGGGTCTGGGGCAAAGGTGGTTATTGGGAGTCAGGTCAAATATGTTATTGCTGAATGTTTCTGTATTCCCACAGGTGTTTGATACTGTGGCTCACGAGCCTTCAGTTGCTTCCTGTCAAGGGAAGTTTCATTGACAGAAATGTGTTTATTTTTCTCCATTTGTGTTTACAGATCCGAACTCCGCAATCACTCAGTTCCTGACAAAGTGTGATGATTACCAACTGTTCCAGCTGACAAAATTCTACCGGGATAGGCTGGAGCAGGCGATTGAAGGAGGAGTGGATGGGGTCAGCTTATCGTTAACATACGAGAGGATTTTCACTGGACAAGAACATCGGGTAAGTGGGAGGGATGAGTTCAGGATGTATTAACAAATGATGACGAAAGAGCTGGTTCTGTCTACATCATCTTCTAGCAGACAAGGAATCAGATGCTGCACTGATAATGAAGTTATTGACCAGTACAAATCCTGTTATTAGTCTGCACCAGACTCAGGCATGAGATGAGGATGGCCTCAAGGGTGGACAGCTTTGGGAACCTAAAGCCACCAGTTTCTTCTCAGCATGCACAACTTACCCCACACGGGTACAACAGCAGAGTGGCTATGTTACTGGATGAACAAACTGAGATCTTAACTCCTAATCCAGAGACGCAAAGTTCAATCTCATTGTTTGAGAATTTAGAACATAGAACGTAGAAAAAATAATACAGCACAAACAGGCCCTTCGGCCCACAAGTTGCGCCGGTCATGTCCCTACCTACCTAGGCTTATATATAGGCTTACCTATGACCCTCAATCCTATTAAGTCCCATGTACTCATCCAGAAGTCTCTTAAAATACCCTATCGAGTTTGCCTCCACCACCACTGACGGCAGCCGATTCCACTCACCCACCACCCTCTGAGTGAAAAACTTACCCCTGACATCTCCTCTGTACCTACTCCCCAGCACCTTAAATCTGTGTCCTCTCGTAGCAGCCATTTCAGCCCTGGGAAAAAGCCTCCGAGAATCCACCCGATCTATACCTCTCAACATCTTGTACACCTCTGTCAGGTCACCTCTCATCCTTCGTCTCTCCAAGGAGAAAAGACCGAGCTCCCTCAGCCTATCCTCATAAGGCATACCAACCAATCCAGGCAACATCCTTGTAAATCTTCTCTGCACCCTTTCAATCTTTTCCACATCCCTCCTGTCATGAGGCGACCAGAACTGAGCACAGTACTCCAAGTGGGGTCTGACGAGCGTCTTATAAAGCTGCATCATTATCTCCCGACTCCGAAACTAAATCCTCGATTGATGAAGGCCAGCACACCATACGCCTTCTTAACCACCTCCTCTACCTGCGAGGCCGATTTAAGAGTCCTATGGACCCGGACCCCAAGGTTCCTCTGATCCTCTACACTGCTAAGAGTCTTACCCTTGATATTATACACTTTCATCCCATTTGACCTGCCAAAATTGACCACTACAGATTTATCCAGGTTGAACTCCATCTGCCACTTCTCCGCCCAGTTTTGCATCCTATCTATGTCACGCTGCAGCTTCTGACATCCCCCCAACCTATCCACAACACCACCAACCTTCGTGTCGTCGGCAAACTTACCAACCCACCCCCCCATTTCCTCATCCAGGTCATTTATGAAAATGACAAACAGCAAGGGTCCCAGAACAGATCCCTGGGGCACTCTAGTGGTGACCCACCTCCATTCTGAAAAAGACCCGTCTAAAACCACTCTCTGCCTTCTGCAGGCAAGCCAGTTGTGAATCCACAAGGCAACAGCCTCTTGGATCCCATGCCCTCTCACTTTCTCGTGAAGTCTTGCATGGGGGACCTTATCGAACGCCTTGCTGAAGTTCATGTAGACCACATCTACCGCTTTTCCTTCGTCAAAGTGTTTAGTCACATTTTCAAAGAACTCCACCAGGCTCGTAAGGCACGATTTGCCTTTGACAAAGCCGTGCAAGCTACTTTTGAGCATACTAAACTTCTCTAAATGTTCATAAATCCTGTCCCTCAGGATCGTCTCCAACAACTTACCAACCACTGAGGTTAGACTCACCGGTCGGTAATTTCCTGGGCTATCACTATTCCCTTTCTTGAATATAGGAACCACATCCGCAATCCTCCAATCCTCCGGAACCTCTCCCGTCTCCATCGACGACACAAAGATCATCACCAGAGGCTCTACAATCTCTTCCCGCGCCTCCCACAGTAACCTGGGGTACATCCCATCCGGTCCCGGCGACTTATCTATCTTGATGCTATTCAAAATTTCCAACACATCCTCTTTCTTAATGTCCACATACTCAATCTTTTCAGTCTGCCTCAATCCTGTGGTACAACGACCCAGGTCTTTTTCCACCGTGAATGCTGAGGAAAAGTATTCATTAAGCACCTCTGCTATTTCTTCCGGTTCTGTACAGACTTTCTCACCTTCACCTTTTATAGGTACTATTCCTTCACATCTCATCCTTTTACTCTTCACATATTTATAGAACACCTGAGGGTTCTCCTTAATCTTACCTGCCAATCCTTCTCCTGACCCCTTCTGGCTCTCCTAATTTCTTTCTTAAGTCCCTTCCTACAAGCCGTCTACTCATCTAGATCCCCATCATCGCCTAGCTCTCTGATCCTTTTGTATACTTACCTTTTCTTTCTCACTGGGTTCAGCGCAGCTTTTGTGCACCACGGTTCCCGTAACCTACCAACACCTCCCTGTCTCATCGGAACGTTGTCATGCAGAACTCCAGACAAACATTCCTTGAAAATCTGCCACCTTACTTCCTTGAGAATGCCTCCTTCCAATTTACGCCTCTAATCTCCTGCCTGATGGCTTCATATTTCCCCTTACTCCAGAATGAACTAAGCTAATTAAATAAGATTAGACTGTCTACAAAACCAATCTGCTTCACTAAGGGAAGGAGACATGCTGCCCTTACTCAGCCTGGCCTGTATGTGGCTCCAGACACACAGTAACACAGTTGACTCTTCACTGACCTCTGAAAAGGTCTAGAAAACAAGGCAAACTAACTACAGTCAGGTATAATAAACTAAACTGGGTGCACCACGCTGGACTGGATTCGCTAACATGGCCCAGTCGACCCTGCAAAGTCCTCACTAACATTTATGGACTTTCAGCACATTTTGCAGAACCCATTCCGCAGATATGTGAAGCTATAACCTGCCATCAATATGATCCTGTAACTATGATGATCAAACAAGGTCCCAGACTCCTCCCCTACTGTTCCTGGATCTGTATGTTCCCACCAGATGGATCTGCCAGAAATTACAGCCCAGTGGTATTGTATAAACGTGGAGAGTCCTCAATATTATCTTTGGACCCCACAAAATCTTATGTACTGAGGTCAAATATAGACAAGAAAACCTCCTCCTGATCACTGCCTTCCTTCAGTTGATGAAAATGGACTTTTCCATGTCAATGTGATTAAAAAAAGAACAGGCACAAAATTTACTCATGGGGCTGGCAGGGCACGGCGGTGGAGAGGGGGCTTAATTTCTCCAGTCAAGCCTGTCTCAGTAGCACGATTACTGACTGAACTTCCCAAGTTTTGAAAGTCAGATCAGCCAGAATGAGCTTGTGGCTCTTGGCAAGTGAACGTGGAAAATCCTAGTTTTGTTCTCATCCATCTGACAGTCGCAAATGCACCAATCCATGACAGTATCAGTAAGACTTACCGCACAGTCCTTGGTGGAGATGAAGTACTGTCTTCAAACTGACAAGTGGTTCTGTTGTTTGCGATGTTATCCCCGTGCTAAATGTAATAGATATTGAATAGATCGACTGTTTCTAAACTGACAGTTGGCCATCAGTCACAGTATTGTATTTCCCCACAATCTATTAGATAATAGCATGGCACACTCACACACCACCATTACAATCAAACCAGAGGCTCGGTCCTGGTTCAATGAGTTGCGTTGGAGAGCATTGCAGGAACAGCATCAGGAATATATAAAAATGATGTGGCAACCTGGTGAATCTACAACTAGCCACAATGGTATAGAGAGAGAAGCAACTTGAGCCTCAACTAACAGCATAAAGCTTTGCAGTCCTGCCATGTCAGTCATATGATGTTAGATAATTAGACAACAAATGTGTAGGGGGGATTCTACAAACATTAACATCAGAAACAGCAGATCCCAGCTCGTGGCTGACAAGACTGAAGCATCCACAACCACCCTCAGCCATAAGTGTTCACTGATAATTCATCTCAGCCTCCTCCTGAGATCCCCATCATCACAGAAACTGGTCTTCAGCCAAATGAATTCCCTCCACATGATATAAAGGAATGACTGAGGGCATGATGTGCAGAGACACCGACAGCATCCTGGCTGTAATGCTGTAGGTTCGTGCTCCAGGACTAGTCACACTGTGAGCCAAGCTGTTCACCCCAGCTAAAGCATTGGCATTTACCCACCAATATGGAAAAAAATCCCAGGAAAGTCCATGGTAAAAAGAGCAAATGCAATCGAGTTATTACCATTTTATTCGTCTACTTACAGTTATCAAAACAATGGAAGGTATATCGACAGTGTTTTGAAGTGGTATTTGCTCAGCAATTACCTGCTCGCAGATACTGAGTTTGCACTCTGCTCCAGAGCTCCTTTGGTTCAGACATGGCTAAAAGAATTACAGAGGAGAGGTGATAGTGCCGATCGTTCACATCAAGACAGCGTTTTAAATTGTGTAGCATCAAAGAGTTTTGGAAAAATTGGACTCAGTGGAAAACAGCAATCATATCACCCCTCAAACTTTTATTTTCCAGTGAGGACATGTTCACTTTACACACTGGCTCCCACTCACCCCCACCATTGTCTCACAGGTTCGAGTTGTTCCCATCTGAAGCTACAATAAGCTTGTTGTACTGAGGGAAACACAACTGAATGTAATATTCTGAATGTGATCACACCAATGTTTTTAGGAAGGCACAGGAGTATCTCAGTTTCTTGGTTCAATGTTACCCTTTTAATACATCGCAACATTAAGTTTACTCCCAAAGTAACACAGAGAATGGCATTAATAATCATTTAATTTCAGAATTTTATAGAATAGAAGCTGGAAAAAAGGACACAATGTGGATAACACTGCGAATATTGTGAATCTGAAACAATATGGAAAGGTGACAATAGATCTGTCGGTATCTGTACAAAGAACAGGGGAACAGTTCAGGTTTAACTCTCATGTGGACTGGCAGAAAAAAGGCAAGAGTTTGAGTGGGACTGGAGAGACCAGAGGAAAAAGTCAGGATGTAGCGGAAAAGGAGTGAACTGTTCAGTATTGCTGTAACAAAAGCTGGTCTAGCCAGCGATGCCCACATCATTGTCTGTTTCCCTCACAGACTCCATCTCCAAACCACTTGATTGTATTCCTCTCCCAGCCTCTGACTGAGACCTAGCCAGACTATCTGTGATTTCAGCATTCAGTATCAAGCAGAACTCCATTTCCTGCACAATTGCCAGTGCAGAAATATCCTTATTGTCTGCACGTAACACTGCAAGTCTGTACCCCTACCTCAGCACAGCGCCTGCTGAATCCTGTTCCATGTCTTTGTTCACCCCAGATTCAGCTGTTCCAATGTTCTGCTACATTGCGTCTTATCTTCAGCTACTCAGATTCTGCTGCCTTTACTGTGCTCCCACTAGACTCCAGATAACACTGTGTGCTCATAAACCTGTAATGGCCCCCAGTCCTCAGATGCCTTTGCTTTAAAATGTCCATTCTTCTATTTGACCTGAGTCAATGAATTTGAACCTTTCCTTTCTTGTAAACTCCAGTCTGAAATTCTCCATTGCTCTGACTCTGACATTCTGCGGCAGGCTCTCCTTCACACCCCGCAATAGTAGCTAAATATTATCTGTCAAAAATTATCTAACTCCTCAATCGTCCTTACTGAGCTTTCATACGTACTAGTATTTTTTTTTAAAGTTCTGTCTCTGGCATTTGAATTACTGTGCAGAAATGATTAAGTGATTAGATTTTTCGCCATTATTATTAGCTCATTTCCCTGACATAAAGCATCAGTCGGTATTTGGATTACTCAATGGTACTTTATCAGTCAAATTTCATTTTAAAATTCCTGCTACTTAAATAACTTGATGATCAGAATAATCATTTTTCTGCCATCTGAGTTCTGATTTGCCGCTGTTTTATTTGCATACACATGGGGAACAGGGATAGACCATTTAGTTCCTCGATACTGTCCCGCTGTTAAATAACATTGCGGCTTATTTAATAGTACCCTCAAATCTGCATTCCCCCCCCTATTCCCTATAACATATCAGCCCCTTGATATCAAAAGTCCATCTACCTCTCTCTTAGAAACATTCAAAGACTCTGCTTCCACCATTTTTTTCAGGAAGAGGGTTCCAAAGACTCTTGACCATCTCAGAGAAAATAGACTTTTCCTCATCACCTCCGGATTTCTGAGTAAATCACACAGTGAGGCAGCAGGATTGAGGTTTCAGAGAAAAGTGGGTCAAATTATTCATCATGAACCTGATATCATGGCAGACACTGAGAGACAAGCAAACAATTACATTAAAATGCTGCAGATTCTCAGTGATCCCTCACTCTCTGCAAATATATTTTTGATTCTAGTTCAGTTGATTCACATTTGTTTATCGTTAATGACTGCAATGAGATGTGAAGATAATTTTCAGTCCGTGTTCGTTATGGATCAGGACCCGGCCCAGTGACTGATTTCTGAGCTGAAAGCAACTGGGAAATCCCATCACTGAGCAGGTCCTTTCCATCCCATTCTCAGTGTTTATCTTTCACTCTGCGTCTCATTATTCTTCATTACTATTCTTCATAGAAAGTCACTGAGCTCGTGGATAAGGGAAACCGGGTAGACAGTTCCAAACTTCTGCTCAATCTGGTGATGGAAAAAGGATCTCGGGCTCGAAGGGTGATGTGGGAATCCTTTGTGAAAATGCGTCACGGAGTCCCAAAACTGGATAAAATACTGAAAGAAATACAGGAGCGTGGTATGGTAAAATCACAGTGAATTCAATTTCCCATTTAAACACTGTCGATATCACTGATTTGATTTCATGAATTTATTTAAACAGGTTCTGATGCATTCGATGACATGAACATTGCACAAGGTTTATCTGAATTGCCCAGTCGCCTGAAAGGTAAGAGATGAAATGGAGATTATAAACTATTTAACTTCTGAGAATCTGAATGATTGATTACAACCTTTGTTTAAGAGGTTGTGAAAATCTGGGAATTGGAAAGTTAAAGGCTGGGGTAACTGGGCTGAACATGATTGGGGTTTGTCACTGTTCCTCAACTATACAGAGATTCATTCCAGTACACAGGATTTCTCTTGTAATCATTGCATTTTTTTCTCTTAATTAAATTGCTGATTGCTATTATTTTGGAAGTCTTGTGTACACCTTGCAGAATCCCACTACCCTGTAAATCTCAGCATGAACCTTATAGAAACACAGTAACAGAGAAAATGGTTGCAGGGGTAGGCCATTTGCCCACTTCCTCCACACAGCTCACCCTCCCACCTACTTTTGTGTAGTCTGCACGTTTGGAGAGATTAGATTTAATTCATCCGTCTAAATCATTAATATATATCATGAATAAGTGGTCTTGTGGTAATTGATATCAGCCTTTTAATTGATCACAACTTTATCTTTCAAGTAATTGGACCAAGTCACGGAATTCTCTTAACAGCTGTTTTAATCATCTGTATAGTGAGGACTCTGGAAAGTCACAGGTCACAGTCTGTAATGAATCAGAATACAGAATTCCTACATATATAAACAATTATAGTTTCAAATTCAGTCACAGGTAATTAGCATATACCAATCACATTTTAGGAGTTACCTCAATCCACTCAGTTATTGATTAAACTTGCATCATTCAGATATTAAAACCAATCACAGTCACCTTAAGCTACTGGTCTTAGTGCTTCTCTTTGAAAACTTCGATAAGAACTTTTTTTTCATAGCAGCTTATGTGACAACCCTTTCAGTGGTCTCCCAGCACCGTGCAGTATCCCACTAGTCACAGTCTGCTATTTGGAAAAAAGACCCAGTTATTGCTACTCTGTTTCCTCCCTGCCAGCTTATTTCCTGTCCATCTCAATACACTGCTCCCAAATCAATGTATTGAATTTTACATGCTCATCTCTTACCTGGGACCGTGTCAAAAGCCTTCTGAAAGTCCAAATAAATCACAACCATTGTCACCTTCGTCACCTCTGCTAGTTGCTTCCTGGAAAAAATTCAAGTAGATTTGTCAAGCAAGAATTCCGCTTCATATATCCATGCTGACTGTCCAATCCTGCCACTGTTTTCAAATGCTCTGCTGTTAATGAACTATAGCATTTTCCCCACGACCAATAGAATGTTCCAGAAAACTATTCCGTATACACTCCAGGAATTTCTACTCTACGTTAGTGTGTCTGATTTCACTTGGCCAGTCTATATGCAGGTTAAAATCTCCCACAATTACTGATGTTCCTTCATCACATGCGTCACTAATTTCCTGTTTAATGCCATCCCCAGCCTCATCACTACAGTTTGTGGGTCTATCTACAACCCCCGTTAACATTTTGCATAAGTTCATAAGATATAGGAGCAGAGATCGGCCATTCGGCTCATTGAGTCTGCTCCGCCATTCAGTCATGGCTGATATGCTCCTCATCCCCATTTTCCTGCCTTCCCCCATAACCCTTCAACGCATGAACAATTAAAAATCTATCTAACTCCTCAAATTTACTCCTGTCCCAGCATCCACCACACTTTGGGGCAGCAAATTCCACAGATTCACAACCCTTTGGGAGTAGTTTCTCCTCAACTCTGTCTTAAATTTGCTATCTCATACCCTATCACTGAAAGGATAATCCGTTAAATCAGGGGTGTCCTTTTAACCCAATGTAAGAACTAAGATAAATATATTTTCAATTTCCCAAAACTAGGTTATAGGAAACAACAAACATAATTAACCATGCATTATAATTATTGTTAAACAGTTCAAATGAACTGTGAATGTTTACTGGTTTCATATTACACTTAGCAAAGTAGATTCTTGTTCTGTTTCCTGTTGCCATCATGGCAGAACTGTTATCAAAACACAGTTAATGAATCTACACGTACAACTGCTGAAACATAGTTATTGATTACTGAAATACACTACAACAAAGGGATGGGTATTCTTTGAATTCTCTGTCCGAAGGCAGGTTTGAACCACGGCTGAATGATCTCCGGCACGGGTAAGGCAAGGAGTGAGGTTCCGATTTTGCCCCAGATACAACGGGGATCGGACCCCATGCTGCTGACACAATATGGCCCACAATCTGACCAACTGAGCCAACCGGCTCCCCAGTAACATGGGTGACCAGGCAACAGCCTGATAGAATAGGAGAACTTTCCATGTTCAAAACTGTTGGTATTCCAATGCTCACACAGTATGAAAGGGAACCTGTTGAAGGTGGGATACAGTCACAGTGAGACTCCTGAACAATTACAATCTCTCCATCTCCCATTCATATCCAATATCCCATTTACCATTTCTGCAGCAGATTGGGAACACCGACTAGTTCACAGACTGATGGACCCGAAAATCGCCTGTCATGTAACCATGATCCTTGCAGACTCCCAGTGAGGTGTCTGTATTAAGGGCAGGTTGGAAAGCATTAACCATCAGAGAGAAAACATCACCTTTATAAAATCAACAAGTTATGGAAATATTAAAGTTAAGTCACGATCTGAGACTTTAAATGGAAATTGTTGATTGTCAAACGAAGTTTCCAATAACTTAATTTTAATTCCTGCACAAACCTGGACGGACACTGTAAAGTAAGTCTAACAATTCAGCAAAGATGGTGTTTTCATGCAACTAACATTTCTCTCTGTTCTCATTGAAGATCTTCAACAGAAACACAAGGAGACACTCCGGGTACAAACTGAAACACTGAGAGTGAACACTATCCTCATAAAGGAGAAGGTTAAGATTTTCCAGCTGGTTGATCGATACGCTGAGCTAACGGTTATTTCTACTGTTCGAGATCGGACACTTGTCGAACATGAACTGCTGGCAAGAGGCCGAGACCATGAAGAATGGAGAGAGAAACATCTCCGGAAAGAACTGGAAAAAATCCGAACTGATCAATTGTTCCAGAGCAGCTTTTCCCAGAGAAAATCCAAATCTGGGAATTCAGCAGCAGTGAGCGGAGTGCCGGGAATTGGAAAAACAACAATGGTACAAAAGATTGTTTATGACTGGGCCACTGAGAAAATATACCCACACTTTCAATTTGTTTTCAGTTTTAAGTTCCGGGATTTGAACACTATTAACTGTAGAATAAACCTGAGGAATTTGATACTGTTTTTCTATCCTTACTTTGGGAATATTCTGGGAGAGCTCTGGAAGAACCCAGAGGGATTGCTGTTTATATTCGATGGTTTGGATGAATTCAAGGACAGTACTGATTTTGCCGACAATCAGAGAAATACAGAACCTCAGTCCATGTGCACAGATCCTGAATTCCGGTGTGAAGTGTCTGACATTGTGTACAGTTTAATACAGCACAAGCTGCTCCCAGGATGTTCAGTGCTAGTGACCAGCCGCCCCACTGCATTACATTTATTGGAAAAGGCTGAGATCAGTGTCTGGGCTGAAATCCTGGGATTTGTTGGTGATGAACGGAAGGAATATTTCAACAAGTTTTTTGAAGATCAGACGGTGGCAGCAGCTGTTTTCAAACACGTGGAGGAGAACGAGATCCTGTACACCATGTGTTACAACCCTTCCTACTGCTGGATCCTCGGTCTGTCACTGGGTCCCTTCTTTACACAAAGAGACAGGAAACAGCAGCAAGTTCCCAAGACCATCACCCAACTATATTCCTACTATATTTACAACATTCTGAAAAACCATGGCCGAGAGATTGAAAACCCCCGTGATGTGTTACTGAAGCTTGGTGAGATGGCCTTCACAGGAGTCTTCGAGAAGAAGATTGTCTTTAGAAATGAAGATTTGATCAAGTACAATCTACAACCTTCCCAGTTCCTGTCTGGGTTCCTGATGGAACTTTTGGAGAAAAATGATTCTGCCCAGAGTGTGGTTTACACATTCCCACACCTCACCATCCAAGAGTTTGTAGCTGCACTCACACAATTCCTGACTCCAGATCCCGGGGAGATCGGGAAACTCCTCAGTGAGACCCACAGCGAGAAAGATGGGCGATTTGAGATATTTCTCCGTTTTGTTGCTGGTCTGTCCTCCCCACAGTCAGCTTGGCCCCTGGTGAAGTTTCTGGGTTCGTTTCTTCATCAAACAACCTGCCGAGTGATTGACTGGGTGAAGGAGAAGGTTGAAGGGCAGATTGGAGACACAGAGACTGAAACTGGGAAGAGGAAGCTCCTGAACACATTCCACTACCTGTTTGAGTCTCAGAATAAAACACTGGCTCGGAACACAGTGGGATCTGTGGAAACACTTTCATTTAGTGAACTGCGACTGACCCCGATTGACTGTGCGGTCCTGTCTCATGTCATTGGACTCTGTGATACAATAAAACACCTCGATCTAGAGGAATGCTACATTCAGTGTGAAGGGTTCCGGCGGCTGGGACCCGTTCTGCACAAATGTCTGGAGTTGAGGTAACTGTTTGGTCTCATAGTGGATATTTTCATTGTTGAGAAGCCATTTCTTTTGTTCTAATAAAACAGAGGCATGTTCATTCGAGGACGTCAAGAGAGAAACAATGTCCAATGGTCACAAAGTGTGGGAGAATGGCACAAAGTAATAATGCTCATTTGAGAGCAGATGCAGATATGATGGGCCGATTGGCCTCCTTCTGAACCTGTAATAAATCTAGATTCTCTGATAAAACTACATCATTTCAAGAAGGCAGATTCTCGTGGAATAGGCGTGGATAATAAATGTTGGCATAACCAGCGATGCCCACGTTCCTTGAATGAATAAAAACATTATTGGGATGAATTTTAAATGATTATTGCTGTAAAGGCCTCCCTCCAAAATCTGAAAAAGGATCATTCCCTCTCCCAACAGAAACCATCTGATTCTGTACGATGCTATACAGAAATTAGTTTGTCTTGTTCGGTGCAGCTTACAGTTTGTGTTTAATTATGATCAGGATTATTTTACTGCGCTCTACCTGTGTTATGTATTACAGTCGGTGTGTGTTATATTGGGACAATGTCCCTTTATAAGTCACGTGATCACTGGTGACATCATCAGTTCGGGTTGCTTTCTGAATCCCTGCATTGCGCTGCCTCTACTGGCAGCCTCTGTGAACTCCGTCTTGCTTCCTGGATTAACTGGTTGTAACTGAAACTCAGTGCTTCTATCATTCATTGTGGGCCTCTGAGTAGAAGCAACCATTTCTTTAAACCTTCATAACTCTTACAACGTCGTAAACCTTAAATTAAAATGTAGGGACAGTTTAAATTGAAACCAAAAACCCGCAGGCAGGCAGCTTTGTTTAACATGAAGTGAAATTAAAGTTTTGGCCCTTTCTGAGCTCACAAGCACAGAAACACAAATTAAATTTAAACTCATGAATTACTGTGTAATGCCCACAAACACAAGTTATTACATAACAGTGAAGCCCAAGATGCTGTTTTCTTTATTAATTGCTACCTACACTTGTCCTGCTAACAGCAATGATCGATGCACATATGTGTTCAGTCCCTCTGATCCTGCAATCCGTTAACAATTCGACCGATTATTTTATATTGCTTCCTCATGTGCATGTTTCCTGAAAGTATCACCTCACCCGCCTCTGCATTTAACTTAAGCTGTCACCTGTCTGTACACTCCGCCATGGTCTGTTTTTCAGTCCCAAGCTCTTCTCACAGTTTACAATGCCTCAAACTTTGAAATTTCCCTCGAGACAGCAAACCATAGAAACCCTACAGTGCAGGAAGAGGCCATTCGGCCCATCGAGTCTGCACCGACCACAATCCTCACCCCAGGCCCTACCCCCATATCCCTACATATTTTACCCTCTAATCCCTCAAACCTACACATCTCAAGACACTAAGGAGCAATTTTAGCATGGCCAATCAACCTAACCCACACATCTTTAGGCTGGGAGGAAACCGGAGCACCCGGAGGAAACCCACACAGACATGAGGAGAATGTGCAAACTCCACACAGTGACCCAAGCCGGGAGTCGAACCCAGGCCCCTGGAGCTGTGAAGCAGCAGTGCTAACCACTGTGCTACCGTGCCGCCCAAACACCTAGATCATTCATATATATCAGGGAAAAGCAAGGATCCCAATACCAACTGCTAGGGTTCTCCATTACCGACATCCTCCAGCCTTAAAAATATCCATTACTCTTTGTTCATCCAATTTTGTATCCACGTTGCTACTTTCCCATTTATTTTATGAGCTTATGCCACAAGTCTGTTGTGTCACTGCATCAGATGATTTTTGAATATCCATGTACACCACATCAACAGCAGAACCATCACTGACCCTTTCTGTTGCTTCCTCCAAATCACAGCAATATAAAGCCAGTCGAAAATGGCATTTTTTTACCAACCAATGAATTTAGTTTCCTCCGTGTCACTATTAGATTCACCATTTCCCTTTTGAACTCAGCGTGGGCCGGCTCAGAGTAGCTGAATGATCAACTGACCCTCCAACCCTCAGCTAAGTTTAACACTACTGCTCCAGGCTGGAGCCGCAGACTTGACTCAATTGGATTGACCCACTCTTTTCGGTTGTGGTTACTGCCTCCTGGCCCTCTCTTCATCCACTCCAACAAACTGAGATAGCTGGGAATTGAACCCGTATCAACTGCTTGGAAAGCAACTATGCTCACTATTATATCACTACCATTACATTTCGGGACTCCTGTGGTGTAGGTGCACCCACAGAGCTGTGAGAAAGAGAGTTCCAGGATTTTGACCCAGTCACTGTGAAGGAACGATGATATATTTCCAAGTCAGGATGGTGTGTATCTTGGAAGGGAACTTCCAGGTGGTGATGTTTCCATTCATCTGCTGCCCTTGTCCTTCCAGGGATAGAAATCACAAGACTGGACAGTGCTGAGTAACGAGCCATGGTGAGTTGTTGCACTGCATCTTGTAGATGGTCCAACAACCATAACTAACTTTGTTTGTGCTGGTATTACTCCAATCGGCAGATAGTTTTCATGGAAAGAAATCATAGGAACCCTACAGTGCAGAAAGAGGCCACTCGGCCCATCGAGTCTGCACTGACCACAATCCCACCCAGACCCTACCTCCATATCCCTACATATTTTACCCACTAATCCCTCTAATCTACGCATCTTGAGACACTAAGGGGCAATTTTTTTAGCATAGCCAATCAAACGAACCCGCACATCTTTGGACTGTGGGAGGAAACCGGAGTACCCGGAGGAAACCCACGCAGACACGAGGAGAATGTGCAAATTACACAGAGACAGTGACCCGAGCCGGGAATCGAACCCAGGTCCTTGGAGCTGTTAAGCAGCGGTGCTAACCACTGTGCTACCGTGCTGCCCATTTCTCATTTCCATTGACTTCAGTTTTTCTCTGGCTCCTTTTTGCTACATGTAGCCATATGCTGCCTTGATGTCAAGGGCAGACACTCTCCCCTCTCATCCTGAGTTCAGCTCTGCTGTCCGTGTTTGCATCAAGGCTGTAATGAGGTAGGGGGCTGAGTGTCCCTGAGTAAACACAAGCTTCAAGTCAGATAGCAGGTCATTGCTAATTAAGTGTCACTTGTTAGTCTCGTTAGCCTTCCATTACTCTGCTGATGATCGAGAGTAGACTGATGGGGTGGGAAATGGACAGATTGGATTTGTTCTCTCCTTTTTGTTTACGGTCATATCTGGACAATTTCCCACTATTTTGGGTAAACATCAGTGTTGTCGCTTCACTGGAACAGCTTGGCGAGGAACAGAGCAACTTCTGGAGCAGTAATCTTCAGTACAGTTACTGGAATATTGTCAAGATCTGTGGTCTTTGCCGTATCCATTATCTTTAACTATTTCTTGACATCATGTGGAGTGAATGGAATGAGCTGATATCTGTGATGTTGGGGCCCTCTGGATGGTTCAGCCACTGAAGTTAGTTACTAATATTTGAGCCATACCTTTTGCACTGATGTGCTAGTCTCCTCCATCATGAGGATGGGATATTTGTGGAGCCTCCTCCTTCTGTTGTTTCATCGTCCACTATCATTCACAGCTAAATGTGGCAGGACTGCAGAACTTACATCTGAGCCGAGGAAACCAGAATTTCCTGAATGAGGAAACCTGCTGCTGGAAAATCTCCAGTCAAACCGTCAGTGATATGAAACAGGGTTTTTGGATAATCCTTTTCCTATGTGAGGATCTACCGGGAAGAGGGAACTCCCGGCAATTCCCGGAGATAGAACACTAGCCATACCTGCAGAAAATGTAGAGCCTGTTTACTGTGGAATGTAGCGGGAGACACCCCTCCCCTATAAACTAGTCAAACAGAAATATTTCAACTTTCTAATGGGAGAATAATCTTTCCTGGTTGTGTCAAATCTAGGGGATGGATCTTAAAGCAACAGTTAGCACAGTTTCACACTTTAACTCGCCCTGAGATACTATACAGATGATACAATGTCAATAGTTAAGAAGCACAGGGAATTCCGAGGGATCCACTCTCACAGCTTTATCATTTAACCCTCAGTAAAATGTACAATTCTCATAAAATCCTGGATTTATGTAACAGCAGAAATGATTTGAATTTCCGGAAACGTAGCAGGGTCAGTGAGATTTAGGAGGGTAATTCTGATGATCAGGACATGAGACCAGAATGTGGGACATGTTTAAAAATTACTTGCTTGTTCACAGGATGTGGGCATCACCTCCTCTAGGGACCATTAGCAGTGAGAAATAAATGCTGGTCGAGCCAGCGACACCCATATCCCAAGAACAATTAAACAAAATATACATTTTGAGAGGTGTAAAAGTGATTTCCCCCAGTAGGCAAACCAGTGAGAGTGAATTGTTCATCATTTTCCAATGCTGACGATTGCCTTTTCCATTCAACAGAAAGGGTTTGATATCTGATTTAATATTGTCACATTTATTAGTGCCAAAGCATACCGTACATAGGGAAGGAAAGGAAAGAGTCCAGAATGCAGTGTTACAGTCACAGGGTGTAGAGAAAGATCAACTTGGATGAGATATAATATCGTAACTTGAATCAGTTCACCACTGGTGCTAAGTTTCTGACACAAAAACAGATCCAGCTATTTTTCCTGCTGAACATTAATCTGAATTTAATGTGTTTCTCACTTCCTCCATTTAGTCTGGGTGACAATGAAGTGGGAGATTCAGGAGTGAAACTATTGTCTGCGGCTCTGAGGAATCCAGAATGTAAAATACAGAAACTGGAGTAAGTATCAGACTGTGTGAGATTGTGTTAATAATCAGTGGATGTCTGACACTGTAAATTATTATCAGTGTCAGTAATAGTGTCATTAATAATCATTCCTGTCAGTCTTCGTGTTAAACACCACGGATTCGCTCTGATTCCTGAAATCTTTCTCTCTATGATCTCCAGTTTGGAGAGTAACAGCCTCAGATATTCTCACCTCTGCTCTCAGTACAAACCAGTCAGTGATGTGTCTGAACCTGAGTTACAATAAACTGCGAGATTCAGGAGTGAAAGATTTAACTAATCATTTATGATTATTCTCAAATCCATTCATGAGAATAAAAAAGATGGACAAAACAATTAAATGTTTATAGAATTCCCAGATATGGCTGGTCACATGTTCAATTTAGTTTATTTTGTCATTCAGATTATAGATGTTTATGTCTGTCGGCTTCTCAGTTTGATTAAACATAGAAAACTGCTGTATATTGGTAAGGCAGATTACAAACTACATTGGATTCTGATGAGTTTTATCCCGAGGGATCCACTCTCAAATTTATGTTAAACGGAGCTTAAGGAGCATCTGAAAAGAGAATGCAGAGATGGAGGTGGGGAGGGTTATGAAGAGAATTCCAGAGCTCGCAGCCCAGCAGTTCAAGGCACAGCTCAGCTGGCAATGGCAATAATCACAGTGCAGAATAGTCTGAATGATGTCCCTATTAATAATGGACATTGTTTTTAAGAACACAAATAATGATACTAAATATACCATTGCTGTCAGTATTTGTTATTAAAAACACTGTCCGCTATTAGTAGACACAAAATAAGCTTGTGGGCAAAGATGAAGACCATGAAATAAAAGAGGCAAAGGCAGCCTGGTTATGAAGTTATCTGAGTGACAGGAAACAGGCAGGAGAGGTGAACTGTACCTTTTCATTTATAGGAAGCTGACAGTGGCTTTCCCCAGCAGCCAGTACTGTGTTACTACGACTAATTTTCTTTATATGTACGACCAAATGAGACTTGGGTTTATCTAAAGATGAGATGTGAAGCTCCAGCACACGACCACCAGACCACAGAGTGGACGCAGCATATGATAGACCGAGCTCAATCACACCAAAACCAATGGATCAGATCAGAGATCTGCTGTCTTGCCATATCCAGTCATAAATAGTGTTAGACATGCCACAAAATGTTGGACATGCCGGTTACATTAGGCGACAAGGTGGCACAGTGGTTAGCACTGCTGCCTCACAGCGCCAGGGACCAGGGTTCAATTCCGGCCTTGGGTGACTTTATGTGTAGAGTTTGCACGTTCTCCCAGTGTCTGTGTGGGTTTCCTCTGGGTACTCCAATTTTCTCCCACAGTCCAAAGATGTGCAGGTTCGGTTGATTGGCTATGCGAAGTTGTCCCTAGGTGTCTCAGGGTGTGTAGGTTACGGGGATTAGTGGGCCATATATGTGGAGTTACAGAGATAGGGCCTGGATATGATATTCTTTCAAAGAATTGGTGAAGACTCGATGGGCCAAAGGGCCTCCTTCTACACTGTGGGAATTCTATGATTCTATAAACATGCCACAAGAATTCCATCATTACTGATGAGGGAACCCAGAGCATCAGTGCCATCTTCAGCCAGAAGTGCTGAGTAGAATTATTAATCTCGGCCTCCTCCTGAGGTCCCCAACATTACAGATGACCATTTGATTCACTGCATGTGAGGTAAAGAAATGACTGAAGGCACTGTGTACTGCAAACTCTGTCAGCCTGGCTGTACCCCAGCAATGGTACTGAAGAATTGTGCTCCATAACTAACCATTCCCCAAGCCAAGCTGTTCCAGTACAGCTACAACACTGGATCTACCGGACAATGTGGAATAAAACAGGGCAAATCCAATCTGATGAATTGCTGCTCCATCAGTCTGCTCTTGATGGTCAGAAAAGTGTCATCCTTCCAGTGCCTCATGAACATCACTGCAGGAGTTCCTGAGGGTGATGTCCAAAGCCCAACCACCTTCAATTGCTTTATCAATGTCCTGCCTTCCATTATAATGTCAGAAATGAGGATGTTCACTAATGATTGCACAATGCTCAGTACTGTTCACAATTCCTCAGAGACTGAAGCAGTCCATGCCCATAAACAGCAAGACCTGAACAAAACAGAAAATGCTGGAAAAGCTCAGCATGTCTGACAGCTTCTGTGGAGAGAAACAGCTCACCCTTCGAATCTGGATGACTCTTCGACAGAGCTAGCGTCTGAAGGTCTGAAGAACGTTCAGGCTTAACCTGATAAATGGCAAGTAATGTTTCACTGCACAAATGCCAGGCAAGGACCATCTCCAACAGACGGGAATCTAACCATATTCCCTTTACATTGAATGGCAGCACCATCGCTGAATCCTCGACCATCAACATCCTGAGTGGTGGGGGCGCACTGGGACCATTGAACAGACACTGAACTGTAAACACTATGGCTCCAAGGGTAGATAACAGTCTGGGAATTCGGAGATGAGGAACTCGCCTCCTGTCTCCCAAATTTTTCCCACCATCTCCAAGGCACAAGTCAGCAGTGTGATGGAATCCGCTCATTTTGCTGGATTGTCTGCAGCTTCAAAAACACCGAAGAAGCTCATCCATGGAAAAGGAGCCCACTGGATCAGCTGGCCATTCACCAAACTAAACATTGGCTGTCTCTACCACTGACGCACAGTGGCAGTATTTTACCACATACAAGGTGGAATGTAGCAGCTCACCAAGGTTCCTGAGCCAGCATCATCCAAACAGGCACTATCCATCACCGAGATGGCCAAGGATATGAGAAGGATGGGACACCAACCAGCTTCAGATTTCTTTCCAAACCACTCACCATTCTGACTTGGAATATATTGCTTTTCCATCACTGATGCAGGATCATAATACCGGATGACCACGAGGATGGCCACTCAGTGTTGGCAGTGCAGCAGTCATCTCTGACTGACCGGAACCCTTCACAGAGAGACTGACATGTTCCTGAAGATTGATGCTGCTGTCTGGACATTCACCACTAACCTCGTGGAGTTGTATCAAATTAAGAGGGACATACATCGGTTCATAGAAAGGAACCTTTCTCCTTCATTTTAGGGGTCAATAGCCAGGGGCATATTTAAAGCGATAGGCAGGAGTTTCAGAGGAGAATTGATGATGGCACAGTGGTTAGCATTGCTGCCTCACAACGTTCGGGACCTTTGTTCAATTCCAGCCTCGGGTGACTGCCTGTGGAGTTTGCATGTTCCCCCCGTGTGTGCGGGTTTCTGTCAGGTAATCTGGTTTCCTCCCACAGCCCAAAAATGTGTAGGTTAGGTGGATCGATAATGCTAAATTGTCACTTAGTGTCCCAAAATGTGTAGTGTCGTTGGATTTGCCATGGTAAATGTCCAGGTCGGGATTCCATGGAAACGCTTTTTCACCCAGAGGGTGGTGGGAATCTGGATCTCACTGTCTGAAAGGGTGGTGGAGTCAGGAACACTCGCAACATTTAAGAAGCATTCAGACAAGCACTTGAAATGCCGCAGCAGACAAGGCTATGGAGCAAGTGCTGGAAATGGATTAAATAGATTGCTGCTTGATGGCTGACACACACGATGGGCCGAAGGGCCTCTTTCTGTGCTGAAAAACTCTATAAAGGCCCAGGGGTTGGAAGTTATGAACCAGAACCTGAATTTTCACTGATTCCTGTGATTTCTCTCTCTCTGATCCCAATGCAGTGGAATGTCAATCACATTGATTTTTGTGCCCTGGGTGTAGGGGAATAATGTGACGGTGACTCTGAGGACCCTTTCACATGCTGACAGGGGGACACACGTCACCCAGTCACACAGCCCTTGATTTGTGAGGAAGAGGAAAGAGTGAATGGATGCATTCGGGTGGATGGAGCTATTACAAGGGGGCATAACTATAGGGTTCATGGTGGGAGATACAGGAAGGATATCAGAGGTAGGTTCTTTACGCAGAGAGTGGTTGGGGTGTGGAATGGACTGCCTGCAGTGATAGTGGAGTCAGACACTTTAGGAACATTTAAGCGGTTATTGGATAGGCACATGGAGTACACCAGGATGATAGGGAGTGGGATAGCGTGATCTTGGTTTCAGATAAAGCTCGGCACAACATCGTGGGCCGAAGGGCCTGTTCGGTGCTGTACTGTTCTATGTTCTATACAATTGTTAAGATGCAGACCAGAAACTCCAAGGTGTTTTGTGAAGTTAGCCTGGACCCTTGGTTTTACATTTGATTTTGGCATTGATGAGCATGAGGTGTTTCACTCCAGGTATGAATCAAGTGACCCACTAGGATGCTTTTATCAAACACAGTTTATTTAAGAATGCAGTTAGAATATAAGAACAAGAATTAGCATAACCTTTACCAATTACAAGACTTAGACATGACACACTATAACTCTTAACAGCTAGCTATCTCTGTTGTTCCAATACAAAGCAATACCCACAGACATACACCCTTCTCCAACATTAGTTAGCACAAAAACAATTATGCTCACGTGATGCCGATTTCCAGCTTTTTAACACTTCCGGGCAGCCAACAAACAATTGTTTTCAGAGAAGGATGTCGCCTCCGAACAGCCCAACCACAGAGAGGTAACCCCAGTCTCTGACAGCTTTCAACACAGCAACACTTAAACAGCAAATACTCCAACTTCAGAGAGGGAAACAGCAGTGCTGTTTGTCTTAAGTTCAAGCAGCTTCTGAAAGAAGAATTGAAACTAGAATGTTCTGTGAAAAATAGCTGTCCCTCAGTCACATGACATAACCTGTCAATCACCCGCAATCAAGCTCTACTCTGCCATCCCAGGGGGAAACACTGAAACAACAGAACACTGCATTAGTTCAGATTAAAATCAACATGATGTCAATTATACTGCTTCAGTAACAATAAAGGAAACCGGCTACAGATAGCACAGTGCCGACAACATAACCTGCATAGAAACATGATTAAAATAGAAACTAGAAGCAGGAGTTGGCCATTCGGCCCTTCGAGCCTGATCCACCATTCATTTTGTTCATGGCTGATCATCGAATTCAATATCCTTCAATGTTCAGTATATTTCTTCAAGGCATAGTTTGTAACAAAATGTACATTCCAACACGTCCTTCAGCCGGTTCCATGTGACCGGTGATGGGCACCAAACTCTGTGTTGCCAGAGAGTCTCCTGTGTCCATCCATTCAACCGCACACTCTCAGCTCCACAACCAATGTCACAATCAGCGATTTCCCACACTATCTGCTGTTCTCCCAACTGCAGAGCTGCTAATTCTAGGTGTGAGGATTACAAAATCTGGACGCTATCACGATTTTTAGTTCATTTCCTGACGTTTCGTGCTCTCTTCTACAGGCACATAAAGTTCCATTGTTACTCTCCCATCAAAGACACAAGCCTATGCTGGTGAGAACCTGACTGACCATCATGTCTACATAGGGAAAGCCTCTTGCCTGTGACCATCCCATTCTCACAGTGCTGGAATTATCTGACTGACCAGAACCTGTTTGGGAGCAGATATCCACTCCATCTGACAAAGGAGCAGCACTCCGAAAGCTAATGGCATTTGCTACCAAATAAACGTGTTGGACATTGGCCTGGTGTTGTTAAAACCAGAACCTTGCAGAGAGAGGCTCACATGTCTCTGACATGTTGATGCTGCTCTCTGGGCATTGCCTGTGTCTGTGTGGGAATTACCTTTCGACCATTTCACTTTCATTCTCATTCGACCCCATATGCCTCAGGTTATATGCGATCAAATGCTTCACCACCTTGTCAGAACTTGGGAAGTTATTCATCCTTTTGCCTCACTGCAACCATATAACCCACGCCTGCTCAGGTCTCCAGCAATCTCCATCCCGATATACTTGGATTGATGTGGCAGATACTGTCCAGTCCTGAGAGAACAGAAATTTGCTCCAAACTCAGGTAGCCTTGGGGAAGAGTACCAAGTGTTGCCAAGTGCATCATTGAATTGAGTTTAACCTTTCTCCTCCCATTGCAGCCCTGTTTTCAGTAAGCAGGTCTTCCTCACTGGTCTCTCCAGAGCTGCTGCCTATCAAAGTGCTGCCCGTGCCAGCATTGCCTGAACCGGGACTTCCCCTGCAGCGAGTGGTTAAGGGCTGGAGTTCACTGTCTGGGAGTGTGGTGGAGACACGTTCAGTTGAACATTTCCAAAGGGAATTGGATTATTATCTGAAAAGGAAGGATGTGCAGAGTTACTGGGAATATTTGGGGGAATGACACTTAGTAAATTGCTCATTCAGAGATTCAGTGCGGACAGCATGGACCGAATGGTCTCCTTCTGCTCTGTAACAATTCTCTGATTCTACCTGAGAGAGATACCAATGGCCCTTTGTGGACACTGGCTAAATTACCGAACCCTGTTGACACTGCAACATCACCAGCTTCCAGTTAAAATCTCCATACATTTCCAACCATTATCTTCACAGAATTATTGCGGAACACCACGAGGCGAAATGTGTCTGCACCGGCTCACCAAACTAGGATTAGGAATTTGTATCATTCGACTGCCTTCTCCTCGTATCTTTGCACATTGTTTCATTCGATTGTTCATCGACTGCCCTCTGTGATGCCTCGAATCAGCCTGCCCCCACCACACTTCCAGACTGTACATTCCAGACCCGGACCACTGGCATCGTGAAAAAGGTTTCTCTCTCTTCATCTTCAACCCCACCACACACTCCATTCCTGAGCCACTGACCATCCCATGTCCCTCCCTGTGACTCAGGGTAAGGACATGGGAATCCTGTGCTCTTCCCTTTCACCATCATCCTTTTTCTCATTTAATCACTCCGGCCCTTCCATTTTGTTATTTCCTTGTCACCCGCCCATCCCCAGCTCCCTGTCACTTAAAACAATTTAATTCACTGCTACTCATAAGTTTTAATTTTAGCTAATTGAACTGAAACTAAATATGTTTCTCTCTTCACAGATGCTGCCTGTCCTGCTGAGATTTTCCACATATTTTATTCATATTTCAGATTTACAGCATCAATATAATTTTGCCTTCTGTATCAACTGAAGTTGTGTTTCTTGAATGTCCCGCGCTGTACATTATTATTGTTAATGATCTTATTCTTAAAAACACTATGGATTTTTGCCCTGATTCCTGTTATTTTTCTCTCTGATCTCCAGTCTCCATGATAATGATCTCTCAGATTCTTGTGCCGAGGACCTGGCCTCTGCTCTCAGTACAAACCGCTCACTGATAGATCTGAATCTGGGTTTCAATAAACTGGGAGATTCAGGAGTGAAACTGCTGTCTGTGGCTCTGAGGAATTCGGAATGTAAAATACAGGAACTGTGGTAAGTAGCAGACTGTGAGATTGTGTTTATAATAACTGAATATTCAATAATATAATTTCACCACTGGTATTTGTATAAAAAACACTGCCCATTACTATTGGCGTCAGTTATGAGTAAGGAAAACTGCTTTTCCTCTGACTCCTGTTGCTTCTCTCTCTGATCCCTGAACAATGGGATGTCAGTCCCACAAACCCTTGTGTTGAGGGAGTGGGGGAATAATGTTATGTTTCACCCTCTGAGGTTCTCTCCTCCTCCTCAGATGTGCACAGCTCTCCCGGGACACAGCATCCATTGAAGTGTGAAAAGGGGGAGAGTGAGTGGATGACAGTAAATGGAGGACAAGACATGGCGGTGGAGTCTCACTGTTAGTAACAGATGTCAGTACAGCAGCGAGAAGTGAACTTAGTTCAAGATGCAGAATCAGTTTGGATAGAGATAAGATTTAACAAAGTTTGGGAATCATTTATCGGCTCCGAACAACAGTCACAATCTCCAACACAATACACAGGAAAAATAATGGGGCCTTGTAAAAACATATTGCAATAACCACGGGTGACTTTAATCTACATATACAAAGAAGAACAAAGAACCGCACAGCACAGTAACAGGCCCTTCAGCTCACCAAGCCTGTGGCGCCTCCTAACGCTTATTCAGACCCAGAACCTACTGCCAATTTGCGGTTTCTATTCCTCTGTTTGTCTCTTGTTCATGTGTCTACCAAGATGCACCTTGGACATTGGAAACGTGCCTGCTTCTGCCACCTCCATTGGCAGTGCCTTCCAGGCACCCACCACCCTCTGGGTGAAAACTTACCCCACACACCACCCTCGAAACTTTGCTCCTCTCACCTTCAACCTGTGCCCTCTTGTAGTTGACCATTCCACCCTGGAGAAAAGTCTCTGACTATCCACCATATTGATGCTTCTCATAATTGTGGACACCTCCATCCGGTCACCCCTCAGCCTCCCTTTTTGTAGTGAAAGAATCTGTGTTTATACAACATCTCCTCATAACCTAACGTCCTTGACCAGGCAACATTCTGGTAAACCTTCCTTGCACCCTCTCCAAAGCATCCACATCATTCTGGGAGTGTCGCGAACAGAACTGCAAGCAATATTCAAATGTGGCCAACTGAAGTTTCATACAGCTGTAACATAACTTGACAACTTTTATACTCGATGCCCCGGTCGATGAAGACAAGCATGCTGTCTGCCTTCTTGACCACCTCATCCACCTGTGTTGCTACTTTCAGGGATCTGTAGACTTGTACACACAGATCCCTCTGGAGGTCAGTGCTCCTGTGGATTCTTCCATTTACTGTATAAATCGCTCAGATTGTCAAAAGTTGAATAGAAGATTCGTTCACAGAATCTATTCAAGCAATTCCTTGGAGAAGCATGTTCCAGTGCCAATCACACAACAAGCTGTTTTAGACATGGTGATGTGCAAATGTGTGGCGTTTCCAACAAAAATAGATTCCTTTTATTTGGAGAAGAGGAGCAGAAGTGTTCCAGCCGTTGCTAATTCAAGGACTGTATTAGATTAAGCGAAGACGTGGCACCGGGGTTGGCACTGCTGCCTCACAGCGTCAGATTCCCGGATTCATTCCAGGTTTGGGCGACTGTGGAGTTTTCACGTTCTCCCAGTGTCTGTGTGGGTTTCCTTCGGCTGCGCCTGTTTCCTCCCATAGTCCAAAAAAACTGTGTAGGTTAGGTGGATTGGCCATGCTAAATTGCCCGTTAGTGTCCAAGGTGTGTAGTTTAGGTGGATTAGCGGCGTAAATATGTGGGTTACGGGAAACCGGGCAACTGCAGATCTATTAGTCTGACATTAATGGTATGGAAATCCTATAGTAATCTGTAATGAAGGAAGAGATAACAGAACACTTAGAAATTAATGGCAGGATTAGACAGGGCTAACATGGATTCATGAAAGGCTGGCACGGTGACACATTGGTTAACATTGTTGCATCCCAGCCAGGGGCCCGGGTTCAATTCCAGCCTTGGGTGACTGTGTGGAGTTTCTACATTCTCCCCGTGTCTGCGTGTGTTTCCTCTGGGTGCTCCGGTTTCCTCCCACACTCCCAAAGATATGCATAGTAGATGGAGTGGCCATGGTAAAATGGCCCTTAGTGTCCCAACATGTGTAGCTTAGGTGGATTAGCCCGAGTAAATTTGTGAGGTTATGGGGAGCGGACCTTGGTAAGTTACTCTGTCAGAGTGTCTCGATGGGCCGAATGACGATTCCTATACTAGGGATTCTATAGTTGCATGATTCACAAACAAGAGGTTATGAAAGAAAATTGGAGCACATGAGATTGGGAGGAATATACCAGCATGGATTCAGAACGGGTTAGTGGACAGAAACAGGGAGTTGGAATAAATGGGTTATTTTTGGGTTGACAGCCTCTAACTAGTGGAGTACGGCAGGGATCAGTGTTTGGGTCTCAGCTATTCAGAATCTACATGAATGACATGGATGTGGGGATCAAATATAATATTTCCAAATTTGCGAATAATGGAAAACTAGGTGAAAATCTGAATTGTGAGGAGGATGCAAAGATGTTTCAAGGGGATGTGGAGAGGCTCAGGGAGGCTCCACAACTGGAGTAATGTGTACAGTGTTGAGCTCTTTACTTAAAAAAGGATAGAATTGTATTGGAACCAGTTCAGAGAAAGTTCACTCGGCTGATTCCTGGGATGGAGAGGTTTATTTTACGAGGGAAATTTGAGCAGATTGGAGCAATATCTATGAAAGTTCAGAAGATTAAAAGGTGATCGCATTGAGGGGATGAGACAGGGTGGTTGCTGAGAGGCTGTTTCTTCTTGTAAGAGAGACCAGAGCAAGGGGACAGCTTTTAAAATGTAATTGTCAGTCCCTTAAGACTGAGATGAGGAGAAATTTATTTTTTAGATGGTGGCTGGTCAGTGGAATTCTCTTCCCTGGAGACTAGTGGCGGCAGAGTCATTGAATATATTCAAGGCTGAGTTAAGAATGATTTTGGATTGAGAAGCGAATCAAGGGTTACGGGGAAAAGAGTTGAGACTATAATTAGATCAGCTGTGATGGAGTATGCTCGAGGGGCTGAATGACCTTCTGCTGCTCCGAGGTATTTTGTTCTTATCCCAATACGTCCTTCAGACTGCTCTCTGTGACCAGTGAAGGATAAACAAGCTCTATGCTTTGTCCTCACCAGACGCTCTCCTGTGCCCATTCATTAGGCCACCCACTCAACCCATCTCACCAGCAGTAATTACCCAGTCTGCCCCCAGGCCTTCCTGATCCAGCACTTCATCTTCCATTGGCGTAAGGATGGCAAGACCTGGATGTCTCCACTCTTCTTCACTCATTCCCTGATGATGTTTGCTCTCTTTCCAAACACAGAAATTGTTACTCATCAAACACATGCAGTAGCCCAGGGTTGTCCAACGTGTGGACCAAGGGGCGAATGTGACCCTCGAAGCCCCTCAATGCGGCCCCCGGAGCGAGTTTCCAGAATCTCAGTCACACAGTTCAGTTTGAATGGAAGAATCTGCATGGATCTGCTCCTCCAATCACATCCCGTTTCTTTCCCATGTTTGCTGCTGATAGGTTTTCGAGCCAATCTGCAGCAAATGTGGGAGAGAAACAATTAGTGATTGATGAGGATTAAACACTAATAATCATCTTTAATTATTACTCATTATTGTGCTCAGCAAGTTTTTCTTTTCATTTCTCAGTTCAGTTTTTCATTGAAATTTCTGCTGTGCCAAACTGTATCATTCTGAAATTTACTCATCGGCCCCTTGAGTGAGAAAAACATTGCCATGTGTTTGCCCAGTGAATATGTTGGTCAGCCCTGCTCTAGCCTATGCTGGTGCCAGCCTAACGGACATGTCTCTGACAGTCAATGCTGCTGCCTTTGCATTGTAAGAGTTTTAACACCAGGTTAAAGTCCAACAGGTTTATTTGGTAGCAAATACCATTAGCTTTCGGAGCGCTGCTCCTTCGTCAGATGGAGTGGAAATCTGCTCTCAAACAGGACACAGAGACACAAAATCAAGTTACAGAATACTGATTAGAATGCGAATCCCTACAGCCAACCAGGTCTTCAAGAGACAGATAATGTGAGAGAAGGCAGCATTAAGCACAGGTTACAGAGATGTGTATTGTCTCCAGACAGCACGGCCAGTGAGATTCTGCAAGTCCTTTGCATTGCCAGTGTCTGCGTGGAGATGTTCTTTCCACAATTTCCCCCTCATCCTTATTCACATATCAGGCTGTGCTGCACTCACCGTGACAGAACACATCAGGACATTGATCCTTTTCCACTCTCTAACCACGGGTCTGAAACCTGCTCACCTCCCAGCAATCTCCATCCAGACTGGCTTGTACCGATGGGATAATCTCCTCCCATCCTGAGGGAACAGGACCTCCCTCTGAGCCTGAGCAGCCGGGTGGAGCCCCTCCAGGGAGGGGAAGGGGTCGGGGGGCAAGCCTTGTTCTGCTTTCTGACATTTCAGCCCCTCATTCAATAAGCAGAGCTCCCTCGCTGCTCCCTCCAGAGCTGCAGTGTTTGAACGTCCTGTTGGCTGCCTTTGGAGATGGTGCCAGCATTGCCTGAACCGGGACTGCCCCCTGCCCAGGCTGTCTCAGTGGGCAGCTCCCCCTGCCTGCCAGCCGTTAATTGTCCGCCTCTGACAATATCACCTTCATAACTCTGCCTATCCTGCCCACACGGACACACCACCCATTTCCAATCCCCATGCTGGGACTTCAGAGCTTCTGGTAAAATCACAGCCATTATCTTCAACCTCACCACAAACTGCATTCCCAAACCACTGACCATCCCATGTCCCTCCTGAGCCACTCCGAGTAAGGACATGGGGATCCTGTGATTTATGGTCCTGTCCCATCATCATTTTTATCATTTAATCACTCCTGTATTTCCAGTTTGTCCTTTCTTTGTTTCTTCCCCAGCCACCCACCGCTGTCACTTCAAACCTGTCAATTCACTGCCCGTTCCCAGTTCCAATGGAAGCTCAAACTTTACCCCTGTTTCTCTCTTCACAAATACTTAGCTAACCTGCTGAGCATTTCCAGTTTATTTATATTTCATTTTCAGCATTGAGTATTTCCTCATTCTACAGAAATGCAAGTTGTGTTTTTGGAATGTCTGATACAATACATTATTATTGTTATTAACAGTATTATTTAAAACACTGGGGATTGAGCCTGATTCCTGTTATTCCTCTCTCTGGTCTCCAGTCTGCATAAGAACACTCTCACAGATTCTTGTGCTGAGGATCTCGCCTCCGCTCTCAGTACAAACCAGACACTGAGGATTCTGAACCTGGAATCAAACTCCTTCACAGATCAATCTGTCCCTGCTCTCCGCCGCCTCATACTGACCTGCAGGAGTCTGGAGTGGATCTGGTGAGTGTTTTTGTTCATTTTTAGTGTAACAATTAAAATATAAATGGATTTAAAATATAAATGGGCCTGAATCTTCCAAGCAGCGGCAGTGGTAAGCAGATTGGCGCTATGTGTGAAAATCCTCCCAACCTGAAACTGCTGCATATTTCTCCCAGAATCTTCAGCACTGCGACCCCAGGGAGCTCCATCAGAGTAGAGTCAGGGAAGAGAGAGCACAAACCCTATTTACAGCACAGTGACCCCGGGGAGCTCCATCAGAGCAGAGTCAGGGAAGAGAGAGCACAAACCCTATTTACAGCAGTGACCCCGGCGATCTCCATCAGAGCAGAGTGGACTCACGGTAGAGCGAGCACACCTTATTTACAGCACAGTGACCCCGGGGAGCTCCATCAGAGCAGAGTGGAGTCAGGGTAGAGCGAGCACACCTTATTTACAGCACAGTGACCCCGGGGAGCTCCATCAGAGCAGAGTCGGGGAAGAGAGAGCACGCACCCTATTTACAGCAGTGACCCCGGCGATCTCCATCAGAGCAGAGTGGACTCACGGTAGAGCGAGCACACCTTATTTACAGCACAGTGACCCCGGGGAGCTCCATCAGAGCAGAGTGGAGTCACGGTAGAGCGAGCACACCTTATTTACAGCACAGTGACCCCGGGGAGCTCCATCAGAGCAGAGTGGAGTCACGGTAGAGCGAGCACACCCTACTACAGCACAGTGACCCCGGGGAGCTCCATCAGAGCAGAGTGGACTCACGGTAGAGCGAGCACACCTTATTTACAGCACAGTGACCCCGGGGAGCTCCATCAGAGCAGAGTGGAGTCACGGTAGAGCGGGCACACCCTATTTACAGCACAGTGACCCTGGGGAGCTCCATAAGTGTTAGTTGATTGTGGGAGTGAATGGGTTGGTGTGTCGCTGGATGAATGGTTCATCAGGGAGCTGAGGAGAGGTTCAAGGATTAGTTCTGGGTGTCGGGAGGGTGGTCGAGTTGTATTGTGTTGGATTGGAGGGTTAATCAGCAGTTTGGATGGTGGCTGGGAGTTGGTAATGTTGTTGGGTGTCTAGTTAGATTTGGTTGCGTGGTCGGGGGTTGGGATTGGTTTATAGCTTTGGAGAGTAGTGGGTTGGGGTTGCTTCTTGAGTAATCAGTTTAAGTCAGAGATATAGTCAAGAATGTATTCAAGAGGCGGCTGCATATAGCACTTGGGGCGAACAGGATCAGAGATTATGGGGAGAAAGCAGGATTCGGCTTTTGAGTTGGACGATCAGCCATGATTGTGATGGATGGTGAAGTAGGCTTAAAGGGCCAAATGGCCTCCTCCTGCTCCTATCTTCCATGTTTCTATGTCAGGTCAGGGGAGGGTGGGACGGATGAGGCCAAGTTGGGAGGTTTAGTCAGAGTTGTTCAAGTGCTGGAGCGGAGGTAGAGATGATTTACGGGAGTGATAGCCTGTCAGGGGGAGATACCAGCAGTAGCCAGGCCTGTGACACCACAGCTGGTTCTGCTGTGGGACAGGGTCGGGCAAAGAGCAAGCGACATAAATAGGAAAAGGGATGAGATCCTGAAATGTGAATATAGAGAGTTAGGCAGAAGGCTAACGTGTAGGACCTCGAAGGTAGTAATTTCAGGACTACTATTGGTACCACGTGCTAGTGAGAGTAGGAATAGGAGGATTAGACAGATGAATGACTGGCTTGAGAGCTGGTGCAGGGGGCAGGGATTTAGATTTTTGGATCATTGGGATCTTTTCTGGGGAAGGGCTGATCTGTTCAAGAGGGATGGGTTACATTTGAACTGGAGGGGGACTAACATCCTGGCGAGGAGATTTGCTCGAGCAGCTCGGGAGCGTTTAAACTAGTTTGGCAGAGGGGTGGGATCCAAAGCAGGAGGGAGACAGAAGAGAAGTTTGAGGACAGCACGGAAGTTAAAGAGAGCACGTAAATTAGTAAAGGCAGTGTCAGTAATCCTAGTACCAGACACATCAGACAGAAGCAAAGCAGACAGCAAGGGAAGTCCAGATTAAACTGCATTTATTTCAATGCAAGAGGCCTGATGGGTAAGGCAGATGAACTCAGTGCATTGATGGGTACGTGGGACTGGGATATTATAGCAATTACTGAAACATGGCTAAGGGAGGGACAGGACTGGCAGCTCAATGTTCCAGGGTACAGATGCTATAGGAAAGATAGAACAGGAGGTAACAGAGGAGAGAGAGTTGCACTTTTGATTAGGGAAAGCATCACGGCCGTACTGAGAAGGGAAATATCCAAGGGTTCGGCCACTGAGTCTATATGGGTAGAACTGAGAAATAAGAAGGGGGAAATCACTTTGATAGGATTGTACTATAGGCCCCCAAATAGTCAGCGGGAAATTGAGGAGCAAATTTGTAAGGAGTTTGCAGATAGCTCCAAGAAAAATAGGGTTGTAATAGTCGGAGATTTTAATTTTCCCAACATTGACTGGGACAGCCATAGTATTAGAGGGTTGGATGGAGAGAAATTAGTTGAGTGTCTTCAGGAGGAATTTCTCATTCAATATGTGGATGGCCCGACTAGAGAGGGGGCAAAACTTGACCTCCTCTTGGGAAATAAGGAAGGGCAGGTGACAGAAGTGTGAGTGAGGGATCACTTTGGGACCAGTGACCATAATTCTATTAGTTTTAAGATAGCTATGGAGAATGATAGGTCTGTCCCAAAAGTTAATATTCTAAATTGGGGCAAGGGCAATTTTGATGGTATCAGGCAGGAACTTTCAAAAGCTAACTGGGGGTGTCTGTGGGAAGGAAAAGGGACGTCTGGTAAGTGGCACGCTTTCAAAAGTGTGTTAACCAGGGTTCAGGGTAAACACATTCCTCTTAGAGTGAAGGGCAAGGCTGGCAGAAGTCGGGAACCCTGGATGACTCGGGATATTGAGGCCCTGCTCAAGAGGAATAAAGAGGCACATGACGTGCATAGGCAGGTGGGATCAAGTGAATCTCTTGAAGAGTATAGGGGGTGTAGGAGTAGAGTTCAGAGAGAAATCAGGAGGGCAAAAAGGGGACACAAGATTGTTTTGGCAGATAAGGCAAAGGAGAATCCAAACAGCTTCTACAAATACATAAAGGGCAAAAGAGTAACAAGGGAGAGAGTAGGGGCTCTTTAGGATCAACAAGGCAATCTATGTGTGGATCCACAAGAGATGGGTGAGATCCTAAATGAATATTTCTCATCAGTATTTACTGTTGAGAAAAGCATGGATGTTAGGGAACTTAGGGAAATAAATATTGATGTCTTGAGGAGTGTACATATTACAGAGGAGGTGGTGCTGGAAGTTTCAAAGCGCATCAAAGTCGATAAATCCCCGAGACCTGATGAGGTGTATCCCAGGACGTTGTGGGAGGCTAGGGAGGAAATTGCGGGTCCCCTAGCCGAGATATTTAAATCATCGATAGTCACGGTTGAACTGCCTGAAGATTGGAGAGTGGCAAATGTTGTGCCTTTGTTTAAAAAGGGCTGCAGGGAAAAGCCTCGAAACTAAAGGCCAGTGAGCCTCACATCTGTGGTGGGTAAATTGTTGGAAGGCATTTTGAGGGACAGGATCTACAGGCATTTAGAGATGCAAGAACTGATTCGGGACTGTCAGCGTGGCTTTGTGAGTGGAAAATCATGTTCACAAATCTGATTGAGTTTTTTGAAGGGGTAACCAAGAAGGTAGATGAGGGCAGTGCAGTTGATGTGTCCATGGACACTGATTAGATGCTCTGACTGTGACTGTTAATGTATGAAATGAGAGGGGAGAGATACAAAATGGTGCACTTGGAATACTGTGTGTGCAATTCTGGTCACCCTATTATAGAAAGGATATTATTAAACTAGAAAGAGTGCAGAAAAGATTTACTAGGATGCTATTGGGACTTGATGGGTTGAGTTACAAGGAGAGGCTAATAGATTGGGAGTTTTTTCCTTGGAGCGTAGGAGGCTGAGGGGTGACCTTTTCAGGTCTATAAAATAATGAGGGGCTTAGATCAGCTAGTTGGTTGATATCTTTTCCCAAAGGTGGGGGAGTCTAAAACTAGAGGGCATAGGTTTAAGTTGAGAGGGGAGAGATACAAAAGTGTCCAGAGGGACAATTCTTTCACACACAGGGTGGTGAGTGTCTGGAACAAGCTGCCAGAGGCAGTAGTAGAGGCGGGCACAATTTTATCTTTCAAAAAGCATTTAGACAGTTACATGGGCACTATGGGTCCAGAGGGATATGGGCCAAATGCGGGTAATTGGGAATAGTTTCAGGGTTTTTTTAAAAACGGGTGGCATGGACAAGTTGGGCCTGTTTCCATGCTGTAAACCTCTGTGACTCTATGAGTGGGTCTAGTCAGATTGTGGGAGGTGGAGTATGGGGATCAGTGGAAGTGATTGGGGGACTCGCTCGTGCTATTCAGGTATTAGCCCAGGTGGTGAGCTATCTAACATTACCTGAGTAACTATCCAGGTAAACTTTGTGGATCTGTCCCAAGTATCTGACTCTAACTGCAGCAGGGGAGTTCCCCAGTAGTAGTTAATACCTCTGGGACAATTCCCAGGTAGATCAGTGCGTCAGGACATCCACAGGGTCCCGATGCTCATCTTCGGATGTGTGTCTGGTCTCTGGCGATCCAGAGACCAGAAGATTTGTCCCATTAACTCCAGTCTCCTGTTATTTACTCTGTTGTTCAATCTGTTTATTTCCTGTTTCATCTTTAATCTGTTTCAGGCTGTTTGGTAATCAGTTCAGTCCAAATGGAGAGAGACAGCTGGAGTCGCTGCGGGAATCCAGACGGGGACTGAGAGTGACAGTGTGGACATTTCAATCTATAAACATTGCTGCTCCACCGGTTACAGTGAAATCCTGAATTGTGAAGATCTTCGACAGCTCCTTCCAAACCCTTCATTCCTGCCCCTCTCCCTCCCTATTCCATCAGCCCCTCCAGCCTGGCAGTGATTTCCCTGCTTACCTGGTTTCCCAGCTGGAAAACTGTTGTAGTTTTAGTCTCCACATTGAAGGAAAGATTGCTGCAAACCATTGTTTAAGCAGCAATGTGTTGTCAGTGTTCTCAGCAACAGAGTATTCAACCTCCTTTCAAAATGGAGCAGCAGAGATCATTCTCCAGAGAGAGAACAGTGTGTGTGTGATTCTGACAGTACCCAGCAGAGGGCAGATTGGTCAATCTTGTCAGAGTTTCCTCTCTGTCTCTGTGAATGAATTAAAGACTCCACCAGCCTCTCCTCAAAATCTCTTTCACTATCTGGTGATTAAAGTGACACAATGCCGCCATCTGCTGGTGGCACCCAGCTACCGCAGGGGCTGTTCTTCGTGAGCCTCAGACAAGTTCAGTCAGTCCCATGTCTGCATCTGGGACCCGGTTTCTGCAGCGTGAATATTGAACAATATTGACAGGGATTGGAGTTTGCAGCAGGAACCCCGGCTGGTGAATTAACCCTTTTATCACCAGACACTGTACATGAACCCTGTTCCCTCATTCCCTATGGGAGATATTGTCTGGAGGTTGTAGTTGGGGATGATCTCAGACTGTAATGTGTACATTTGGTGCAGTTATCAGACACTAATCCCATTCAGAATGGGAGTGGGTAAACTCTGCTGCACTCTGTAACTCCTCTGTCAGACATTGTCAGTTTTAATCTTACACAGTGGATCAGTTTTTTTTTAATGTTTCCAAGATAATTCTCTCAATCTCACAGACTGATTCTTTGAAAATTGGAAATACAAACATTTTGAGACACAATTACAACCTTTAATCACATTTTGTCCGTGTTCGAAAAGAAAATAATTTCCAAACAAACTATTCCCCTTTTGCAGCTCTTGCTTTCCAATTCCACAGGTTTCGGTGAGACAGAGAGCAGCTCAGTTGGAATCCAAATGCTCTCATTCCACTCTCGCCCCCCTCCCGTTTACCCTGCCAATTATCAACCTCAACAAAAGTTCCCACATATTTATCTGGGACAGTTTCAGTGTTGAAGCAGGGTGACCATTCCTTAACCCACAACACATTCACACGGTAAATGTTGCTTCAATTATTTCTGGAACTGTTCACATCTCAAATGCACAGGTTGATTAACGTGATTCCGTTCCAAAGATGGAATGCGTTTCTGTTTTATAATCTCAATCTCTCAGAGGCACTGACATCCCCACGTAAAAACACACAATCACAAGCATAATCTCACACAGACACTCGCACAGAGACACAATCATGGAAACTGTCTCACACGGACATACACATACACACATCTGCACATCCTACACACATCCCTCCAGATGCACACACTGACACCCACGCACTCATTCACACACTGACAAACTTATACATATGCTCACAGGAACAGAAAAACACACCCTCTCGAACACTCACATATAAATCCACATACTGACACACAGAGAGACTTAGAGAGAAAAACACAGAATCTCTGTTAAATACACACAACACGCAGCCATACACCCACAGAAACACATCACAAACCCATGCATTACAGCGGTTAATGAATTCTCAGCACCCCATCACCAAATGAAATTGAAGTTGGACGACAGTGATAACATTTCCTCTGAAACCGACATCCCTAGAATGAAAGCAACACAGGAACACTGGCGCAGCATTGCACAGGATCGGAGCCTCGGAAATGCAGTTTGCTCTTTCCTTGTTCCTTCCATCTCACTGAGCAGATGCAGAGCGAGAGCATCGAAAGCGAGAATTCACAATTTCACTCTGTCCCCGCACACTCACCTCAGCTTTATTTAATTTCTGAATGTATGATTTATTTTGGATTACCCCAAAGATCTCAGGACAGATGCATGATGTCAGATATTACCATTATTTATCAAACTGTTTATTTTACCATGACAGATGTTGCTGCTCTGTAATTGTAATGGATATTCCTAATTTTATCATCTGTATAGCTGTAGTTATTTACAATTAAATACATACTGGTTATTTAGTTAAATGCTAATTGTGAATCATTGGAATGCTGAAACTAATACGTACACAAGCTAATAAAGAGCGGGGGACTAGTGCAAAGATTGTAGCTAACAGTGAGCGTGAAACTGAAAAGACCATAAGATACAGGAGCAGAATTCAGCTATTCTGCTCATCGAGTCTACTCCACCATTTAATCACAGCTGATAAGTTTCCAAACCCATTCTCCCGCCTTTCCCCCATAACATTTGATCCCCTGACCAATCAAGAAAGTGACTACCTCTGTCTTAAATGCATTGAATGAGAGAGAGAGAGAGCGAGGGGGAGGGTAGGTGAAGAGCGAGTGAGGGAGGAGAGAGGGGGAAGAGTGTGTAATGGGGGAGCACGATGGGAGATAGTGTGAGGGGAGAATAGGTGAAGAGCGAGTGAGGGAGAGAGATAGTGAGAGGAGAGATAATGATGTGGAGGGTGAGAGGACAGAAAGTAAGGGGAGGGTGTGACGGGGCGAGAGCGACCTGGAGTGAGAGTGAGGGGGAAGAGAATGAGGTGTAGGGAGTGAGGGGGAAATTGAGGAGGAGGGAGTGACGGGGAAGAAATTGAGGGGGAGAGTGAGTGGGAAGAAAGTGATGGAGCACCTGATGGGGAGTGAGTGAGGGGATGAGAGGCTGAGGGAGAAGAGAATGAGAGGTAGAGGGTGAGGGAGAAAAAGGTGAGGGTGAAGTCAGTGGGGGGGAGACAGCGCGAGGGTGCAGGGGAGAGAGTGCAGGGGAGGGTAGGTGAAGAGCGAGTGAGGCCAGAGTGAGGGTGAGGGGGGGGGGTGGTGGGGCGGGGGGGGGGGGGGGGGAGTGTGAGGGCAGAGCATGATGGCAGATAGCGTGACGGGAGAGGGAGTGAGAGGGGAATAGGTGAAGACCGAGTGAGGGAGAGAGACGGAGAGAGAGTGATGGGGAGAGTGAGAGGAGAGAGAGTAAGGGAACAGGATGTGAGGGGGAGAGCGTGACGGGGAGAGAGTGAGCTGGAGTGAGAGTGAGGGGGAGAGAGAATGAGGGGGAAGAAAGTTCGGAATAAAGTGATGGGGAGGGAGTGAGGGGATGAGAGGCTGAGGGAGAAGAGAATGAGAGGTAGACTGAGAGGGAGAGAGGGTGAGGGAGAAAGAGTGAGGGGGAGGCAGTGAGAGGGAAGAGATTTTGGGGAATAGAGTGAGATGCAGAGATTGAACGGGAGATATTGTGAGGGGTAAAGAGGGTAAGGAGGCGTGATTGTGAGGGGGAGAAAGTGAGGGCAGATAGAGTGAGCTAGAGTAGGTGAAGAGTGAGTGAGGGGACAGCGCGATGGGAAATCGATAGATTGAAGAGAGGGGGGAAGGGGGAGTGAGGGGAGAAGGTGAGGAATGAATGAGGGAGAGAGCGTCAGAGGAGGGAGAGTGACAGGGAGAGTGTAAGGGGAGAGAGTCTGACGGAGAGAGGGTGACAGGAGATAGAGTGAGGGGGGAGAATAAGAGGAGAGAGAGTGACGGGCAGAGAGAGAGTGAGGGGAAGCGAGAGAGTGACGAGAGAGATTGAGGGAGTGAGATTGAGAGGAAGGGGGAGAGAGTGAGGAGAGTAAGTGAGGGGAACAGTGAAGGGAGACAGCGTGAGCAGGAGAGAGGCTGAGGGGATAGTAAAAGAGAGTGAGGTGGGATAGTGTGATAGCAGACTGAGGGGAAAGACGGTGAGGGGGAGAGAATCGGGGGAGTGAGTGAAGGCGAAGAAAGTGACGGGGAGAAAGTGAGGGGGAGATAATGGGGGGAGAGAGAGAGACTAAGGGAGAAACAGTAATGGGAAGAGTTTGAGGGCAGAGACTGAGGGGGAGAGAGTGAAGGAGAAGGGATTGAGAGAATGAGGGGCAAGAAATTAAGGGGGAGAATGAGGGGGACGAAAGTGATGTGGAGAGAAGCTGAAGGGAGAGAATGAGGGGAGATTGAAGGGGAGAGAGTGAGGAGGAAGAAAGTAAGGAGGAGATAGGGGAAAGAGTGAGGAGGAGGGAGTGTGGAAAAAATGAGGGGGAGGAAAGTGAGGGAGAAAGGGGAGGGAGTGAGGAGACGAGAGGCTGAGGGAGAAGAGAATGAGGGGGAGAGAGGGTGGGGGAGAGAGAGTGAGGTTGAACAGAGTGAGGCAGGTTCAGTGAGAGAGTGAGGGGAAAGATTTAGGGGAATAGAGTGCGGTGGAAGAGATTGACCGGTAGAGAGGGTGAGGGGGGAGTGATTGTGAGTGGGGAGAAAGTGAGGGTAGATAGAGTGAGGGTAGAGGTCGTGAGGGGGAAAGTAGGTGAAGAGTGAGTGAGGGGGGAGATAGGGAGGGGAGAGAGTGAGGGGAGACCACGATGGGAGTTCGAGTGAGGGAAGTAAGGGGAGAGGGACTAACAGGGAGAGAATGTGAGGAGTGAATGAGGGAGAGAGAGTCAGAGGAGTGAAAGTGACGGGGAGAGAGTAAGGGGAGAGGGACTGACAGGGAGAGAGTGAGAGGAGCTAGAGAGAGGCGGAGATTAAGTGAAGAGCGAGTGAAGGGGAGAGAGTGAGTGAGGGTAGTGAGCAAAGGGAGATGGAGTGAGGGGAGAGAGATGGGCAGAGTGAGTGAGGGGACAGCGGAGGGCGAGTGAGGGGGAAAGGGTGAGGGGAGACAGAGACAGGGAGATAGATTGAAGAGAAGAGAGAGGGAGATGGCGAGAGAGTGAGGGGAGTGAGTGGGAGAGGCTGAGGGGATGGAAAGTAAAGGAGAGTGTCTGAGGCGGGATAGTGTGATGGGAAAGACTGAGTGGCAAGACAGTGAGGGGGAGAGAATAAGGGGAAAGTGTGAGGGGAGAGAGACTAAGATGGAAAGTAAAGGGGGGAGTGTGAGTGCAGAGACTGAGGGGGAAGAGTGAAGGGGAAGGGATTGAGGGGGAGAGAATGAAGGGCAGTGAGTGAGGGTTAGAGAGAGGGTGAGGGGGAATTAAGTGGGGAGGAGACTGAGGGAGAGCCTGTGTGCGGGGGCATGAAGCGGAAGAAAGTGAGGGGGAGGGAGTGAGGAGGAGAGAGGGTAAGTGGGAGGGAGAGAGGTTGAGGGGAGAGAGAGTGAGTGGGAGAGTGAAAGGGGAAGAGTGGGGAAGTGATTGAGGGGGATAGAGTGAGTGGAATGGTGAAGGGGAGAGTGTGAGGTGATGGGGGAGATAGAATAAGGAGTTGAGATTGAACGGATGATATTGTGAAGGAGAGATAGTGTGAGGGGGAGTGAGTCTGAGGGGAGAGAGCGAGGTTAGGGAGGGTGAAGGGTGAGAGAGTACGAGGGGGAGAATAGGTGCAGAGCGAGTAAGGGGGAGAGAGTGAGAGGAAGAGAGGAGAGTGAGTGAGGGGGAGAGAGCATGAGGTGGGAGAGAGTGAAGGGGAGAGAGAGTGAGGGGGGAGAGAGTGAAGGGGGAGAGAGTGAGGGGGGAGCCGGTGAAGATGAGTGAGGGGGAGTGAGGGGAGAGATTGTCAGGGAAAGAGTGACGGGGAGAGAGAGGGGAGAGTGAGTGAGGGGGAAGTAAGTGAAGAGTGAGTGAGGGGAGAGTGAGTGAGGGGAGAGTGAGTGAGGGGGAGAAGAGAGAAAGGGTGAAGTGGGAGGGGGTGAGAAGGGGAGAGAGGGTGCGTGGAAGAGGGTAAGGGGACAGAGGATAAGGGAGAGAGATTGAAGGGGAGAGAGGGAGTGAAGGGGAGACAATGAGGTGGAGGAGGAGGGAGGGGGGAGAGAGAGGGAGAAAGAGAGGAGGGGAGTGAGCACGATGAAGAGAGGGTGAGGGGGAAGGAAAGCTGTGGGTCACTTTTCCACGCACTTTCCTGCAGTCCTTCCCCGCTGCTCCATTTGCTTCGATGTTGCATCTTGTATAAATGTCAGAGAAAATCCCAATGTGATTTGTTGTTTTGATGGTGGGGGGAGGGTGGAAGGGGCAGGGTCTGGGGATCACTGGCTCCCTTTACCCCCTCACTCCTTCCAGTCGTGTCTGGGACAGTTGTGGGGCTGGAGAGTTCTGGTTCACTGGGGGAGGGGGGAAGAAGACTGTTCTCTGTCCCCGAGGTTTATGATGTGGAGATGCCCCTTCAGGGGCAGCGCTCCGAAAGCTTATGGTATTTGCTACCAAATAAACCTGTTGGACTTTAACCTGGTGTTGTGAGACTTCTTCCCGAGGTTTAATGCAGCCTCTGTGACTAGGCCTCAATTCAAGGCCTAATCTCAGAGGGCCCTCAGAATGTCCTTTTGTATTTGGTTCATTCCCGAACAGTGTCAGTGCTGAAGTGGGAGAACTCGATGGTTAAAAACAAAATAATTCATTTAATTCAGGATGTGATTGTGGGTGTTCCTGCTCTCTCTCTCTCTCTCTCTCTCCCATCGTTCTCCTTTGCTTGTGAGTTATCAGTGAGAGAAATGGGAAATGGAGGGTAACAGTGAGAGAGGGGGGAACTGGAGGGTAACAGTGAGGGAGGGGGGAACTGGAGGGTAACAGTGAGGGGGTGGGGGGATGGGGGGAACGGGAGGGTAACAGAGCAGTTTGCTTGTGGGATCTTGCTGTGTGTATTTTCCCTGCAGCCTATCCTGCTGGGAGACCGTGGTTCCGCTCCCCAAATTCAGTGTACTGACAACTGACTGTGATTGCTTCCATCTCCCACCACTGCCCCCAGCCTCATTTCTCAATGTGAATCAGTGATCAACACAAACAGTGGTCACAGGGTGACATGATTTAAAATGGTCAGACAGAAACCTTTCAGAGAGCATTTCAATCCAGATTCATCGTCAGAGAGAGAGAGATTATCCAGAGCAGGCGAGAGAGAGAGAGGAGGGCGATGGGTACGTACAGAGATAGGGGGAGATAAACCGGCAGAGAGAGAGAGAACAGAGATAGATCATCAAGTGCAGTAGAGAGAGAGTGGAGGGGGGTGGATAGGGGCAGAAGTGGTGGGGGTAAGAGAGAGGGGGAATTAGAGAGAGAGAAACAGAGAGGAGTGACTGTGCTGGAAGTGGAAGGTTCCCTGTTCATATCAAATGTACAAACAGCACCAAACCTGGAATGATGTCCCTTTTTTTAAACTGGGGAGGGGTGGAAGGAAGAGGCGGGGAGGGGGAGAGAGGGAGAGCTGTGGTTCCCTCATTGCCCACTCACTTTACCCCAATCTCCCTTAAATATCACATTGTACCTGGCCATGTTCAGACTCTGTGTGTGTGTGGGATCTTGCTGTTCACTCATGCTCTGTGCCTCCTCCCTGCCCCATATTCCTCACACTCCAACAGTGTCCACATTTTAAATATAAAAGATTGAGTGAAAGGAGGGTGTGATATCGAGAGGAACAGGGTAAGGCAGAGCTGCAGAGAGGATGTTCGATCGAGTTCTCACAGGTTCTTGGAATGAAAAAGGCTGCGATTGGGACCTGGTTTAATTGGCCAGTTGGACAGTGCCTGTGTTTTACTCTCAGTAATGTCACGGTGCTGTGTGAGAGCTCAGGGCAGCGCTTCAATCTACTTTTACTGAGTTTCTGTTTGTAACATTCTCAGTCTCCCTCTCTCACTGCGAAGCACTCGGGAGGGAGAGGGAGCTGAAATTCACATTCCTGAGCCTGGGGAAAGGCGTGTTCTCCATCCTAGAGTCCTACATGTGTTTTTAGACAGGGTGGTGGGATTTGTGGATGGAAAGGGTTGTTCAGTTTCACTAGGGGTGGGGGAGGGGATGCGGTGGGAGAGGGACTTGTTCTTTGTACCTGAGGTAGGCCTCAATTCGAAGCCTGTAAGACTAGGCCTCAATTCAAGGCCTCTGTGACTAGAACTCAATTCAAGGCCTGTGTGACAAGCCTTCAATTCAAGTTCTGTGTGACGAGGCCTCAATTCAAGGTCAGTGTGACTCGGCCTCAATTCAAGTTCTGTGTGACTAGACCTCAATACAAAACGTGCAGACAAGGCTCAGTTTAAGGCCTGTATGACTCGGCTTCAATTCAAGTTGTGTGTTACTAGACCTCAATTGAAGGCCTATGTGACTCGGCCTCATTTCAAATCCTGTGATCCATTGTGATCCATTGTGCCATCCACTGTGATCATGGCTGATCATGCTTTCCTCTGGGTGCTCCGGTTCCCTCCCAAAGTCAAAAGATGTGAGGGTTAGGTGAATTGGCCATGACAAATTGACCCTAATTTTGGGGGGATTAGCAGGGTAAGTGTGAGGTGTTACGGGATATGATGGGACTGTTGTCGGTGCAGGCTCGATGGGCTGAATGGTCTCCTCCTGTTCCTATTTGCCACGTTTTCCTTGTGAAGAAACTCAGAAGAGGTTGTAGTCGGATCTATTTTCCCAAAACACAGATCCTTTAAGGCAGAACCAAACAAAGAGAAAAAAAAAAACATCGAGAAAATCAGTCTGCTTCTTAGCTTGCAGGTAAAGTGCTTCCAAAAAACGTAGCTGAAAGCCCAAAGGAAACAAACCCTATCACCTGACTGCCACAGCTTAGCTGCAGCCCCCCAATGACATCGCTCAAGCTGTAAGCTGCATGGCATTTACATTGCTTTAATGTACACTCACATGACAATGTCCAAACAGAGAGTTCCCATTAGATGCAGTTGTACTGTTCTAAAAGTGTTTGTGATTTGCAGTGATTGAAGGGGGAGGGGTCTGGAATGGGGTTGCTTCGGTGAGACTGCAATTAATGTTGCTGCAACTGAAAGATACCTTTATACTGACAAAGACCCTGAAACTAATGGGGGCCCTGAATCTAATAGGCACAAAATCTAACATAGACACTGAAATATTGTTAACGCATCCTAACATAAACAGATCCTCCAATTCTAGCTGAAAACTGCCACACCACATCGCTGCAACTAAAGAGATATCCCCAGATTAACATCAGTCCAAACGTGCCCCAATATAGATACTCATCAAGATGTTACCATAGTGACAGGTCCCAGCCCTACTCTCTGAAAACACATAGCGCTCTGACCCATGCTCTGCCAGCACAGTGCTGGCACCTTCCATGCTTTGTTTGATTAGCGGCAATCCTCCGCCCTGCTCTGCTACCATCATTTTGCCTGCATTCCATCTCTATTGCAATAGAGATATTCTTCAGCCAGTTCTGTTACCATAATGACAGGCTCTGCACCCCAATCCCCCCCCACCCCCCACTCTGTAATTCCCCTACCATTCCCCCCCCCCCCCGCCCCAACCTTTCCTATCATAGATTAAGATGCACCACATGTTCTATTAGTTCAGGGACAGTTGGTGCACATGGACAGTGACATGAACCAACCACACGCTGTCTATAACTTAAAAGAATTGGTCCATTTACAAGTAAAATCAGATCTTGACTTCATGGGAAATTTCAATTATTCATCTATTTGAATCATTGGATAGATTTCACAATTCTACTGAAGGGATATATTAGCATAGTTTTCACCTGCTGCCTGAACTTTGTCTGTGTTATTGCATAGATGCAAGTGTTTGTGCAGCAACTAAGAAGTTGAAGCATGGTGCCCAATTTTACGATAAAATAGCCCACAGCAATATCCGTAATCTGGTGAAATGTCATGCGTGTCTGCATCGAAGAAAACACCAACAATGCCCATAACAGAATACAATTCGCTGATGTAGCAAACAGTAAAATGATGGATTTCCTCCTATTCTCCATTTTTGGGTCGAGGTGAGTCTTCTCAATGCTCTGAGCACGGAGTCTCTGACGGTGAAGGTATTGAGCATTATAATCAGGATAAATGGAATACAAGGTGTTAAAATATATTGCAGCAATTCGATTGATGCCCATATAGGGGAGCTTATCAAGCCGCCTGTAAGTCTACAAAGCCATAGTCTTTTTATAAATGCATATGAACCTGTGAACGTAAAACACCAGAACATGTTTTTTAAACAGCCCAACCCAGTTACTGTTCCCAGAGTCACCGCTGCGGATTTCACGGTGCAGTGTTTACTTCTCAGCTTTCCGCAACATCTGGCCACAAATCTATCAAAGGTGACAGTCACGGTGAACCAGACAGAACAGTCCGTGGCTGTGTGAACAATTGTACATTGGATATTGCACACTTTGAGAGAGTGCAGCAAATAATAAAAAAATGTAAAAGGTAAACATGCGGAATCTGCTTCATTTTCACGTCAAAAATAATGACAAATAGTTCTGCTGTTGCCATGGCCACTAGCTAGCAGGTGACACATTTGGAGAGACCACATGTTCCACGTGTTAGTATCAAACCAATAAATAGGTTAGTTGCAAGAAAGTGAAATACACAGTCACATAGACAATGGACATAGAACAAAGTAAACACTTTATTTAAAAAGTTATTTTAATGTTCAGCGTTACTGCTCCATTCACTGTTGCCTGGGAATATTGCACCTGAACAAAAGAAAATAAACTCTGCCGTGTGCGTGCATGTGCGTGTGTGTGTATGTGTTGTGTCAGAAAGACCAGAGACAGGACATGTGCGAGTGTGGGTGAGAGATTGTGGGGATGTGAAAATGAGTGTGATTGTACGTGTGAGAGAAAGGTGTGCAAGAGAGAAATGTGTGTGTGTCTGTGAGCGTGGGAAAAGACAAAGAGAGTGTTTGTGTGTGTTTGTGAATCTTGGCTTGCATGTGAAATTGGGAGTGCATGCATGAGTGTGAGAGGGATATAGACTTGGTGTTTTGTCTGTGCTTGTTTGAGTGTATCTATGTAAGTGAGTGAGGTGGTTAGTCTATATTTGTGTGTGGGAATGAGAGATTCGGTTTGTGGTTGTGTTGCATTGAGGGAGTGAGTGTGTTGCAGAGAAAGCTTGAGTGTGACTGTAACTGGAAGAGAGAGTGAGTCTCTAGATTGTTCGTGTGCATCTGTCTGAGTCAGACAGTGAGTGATTACGTGTGGGGTAAGAGAGCGACTGGGTTTGTGAGCGGGTGAGTGTGAATTTGATGGGGGAGTTGGAGAGTGTAAATTTATACTGTAGTGAGAGTGTGAGTGTTGCTGTGTGTGGGAGTGAGGGAGCGAATGTGTGAGCGGATGAGTGTGCATTTTGAGGGGGAGTTGGAGAGTGTAAATTTATACTGTAGTGAGGGTGTGAGTGTTGCTGTGTGTGGGAGTGAGGGAGAGAGTGCGTGAACGGGTAAGTTTGTATTTGGTGGGGGCGGGCGGTTGGAGAGTGTATGTTTATACTGTAGTGCGTGTGTGAGTGTTACATTGTGTGGGAATGAGGGAGTGAGTGTGTGTGTGGCAGCGGAGTCACAGAGTATGCATTAGTCAGAACACTGAATACAGGAGTTGGGGCTAATTGTTGAAGTTGGACAAGACATTGGTGAGGCCACACTTGGAACACTGTGTACAGGTCTGGTCACCCAAATCTGGAAAGTATATTATTAAACTGGAAAGAGTGCAGAAAAGCCTCACTAGGATGCGACGGGACTTGATGTTTCCAGTTATAAGAAAAGGCTGGATAGACTGGGACTTCTCTCTCTGGAGCGTAGGAGGCTGAGAGGAGATCTAATAGAAGTCTATAACATAATGAGGGGCATCGATCAGCTGGATAGTCGATATCTTTCCCCAAAGGTAGGGGAGTCTAAAACTAGAGGGCATTGGTTTAAGGTGAGAGGAGAGAGATGCAAAAGGGCCCGGATGGACATTTTTTTGACACAGAGGGTGGTGAGTGTCTGGAATAAGCTGCCTGAGTTAGTAGTAGAGGCAGGTACAACTTTGTCTTTTAAAAAGCGTTTAGGAAGTTACATGGCTAAGATGGGTACAGAGGGATATGGGCCAAATGTGGGCAACTGGGACTCGCTTCGGGGTTTAAGAAATGGCGGCATGGACAATTTGGGCCCAAGGGCCTGTCTCGATTCTGTAAACCTCTATGGCTCTATGACAGGTGTGCCATATGACGAGAGAATAAGCCGGTGAGGATTAGATTCCCTTGAATTTAAAAGAGTGAGAGGGGATCTCAGAGAAATTTATAAAATTCAAATAGCGTTAGACAGGGTTGATTCCGAAAGAATCTCTGTAATGGCGGGGGGAGTCCAGAACTAGGGTCATAGTTTGTGGTACGGGTTAAACCTTTCAGAGCTAAGGTGAGGAGACATTTCTTCACCCAGAAGGTGGTGAGCATGTGGAGTTCAGTACAACCGATTGTAATTGAGACCAAAACTTTGTCTGATTTCAAGAAGAAATGAGATGCAGCTCTTGCGGCTGAAGGGGACAAGGTATGTTGATGGGGCGGGGGGTGGTAGGTGGGGAGGGGGGGAGGAGGGAGGGGGGGAGTAGGGAGGAGGGAGATGGGGAGGGGGGGATCATGATATTGAATTTGATGATCAGCCATGATCGAAATGAATGGCGGAGCAGGCTCAAGGGGCCGAATGGCGAACTCCTCCTTTTGGTTTCGATATTTCTCTGTTTAGCGCTTTTGCCTGAAATTTACCTTGTAAGAATCTGGTCATGTTTTTTTCTTTCATAACAATGCCATGGACTCATCGGAACGATCCCCTAAGTTCCTTACATGTACCAGATCATACATTGCAAAAAATTATTTCTGTCCTTGCAGAATCGAAGTTTCACATTTGGTTTTCCTTTTGGGAAGCCATTCACCCGGTTAAGTTTGGGATTTGCAGCCTCACAGGGGCGGCACGGTGGCACAGTGGATAACACTGCGGCCTCACAGCGCCAGGGACCCGTGTTCAATATCGGCTTCGGGTGACTGTCTGTATGGAGTCTGTACATTCTCCCCATGTCTGCGTGGGTTACCTCCGGGTGCTCCGGTTTCCTCCCACATGCCAAAGATGTGCGAGTTAGGATGATTGGCCATGCTCAATTGCCACTTAATATCAGAGGGACTAGCAGGGTAAACATATGGGGTTACAGGGATAGGGCCTTGGTGGGATTGAATATCATTGAATTTCACTTCAATGTATCTCGAAGCAATTGACTCTGTTTTTTTGTTAATTATTTGAACTCTCATCAGTTATCTTGCTTCAGGATCCTGGTCTCAATTGGTCTCAATTCACCTCAAATTGACGCTCCAACGTTTTGCCATTCGGCCCCAGAATTAATCGCCCCTCTCATATTCCTCCACGTCGAACATTTCCGCTAGTTTGTGTTAATGCCCATGCACTTTCAGTCTCTGTCATCTTACTTCCACTCTCTCAACTCACTAACACTCGGACCCCCCTCCAAAAGAAACCCCACACCCCATTTTTAGGTGACCTTGGTGAATGGATGTCTGGATTGAGGTTTGCGACAAACCAGGCTTAGAGATTCAGCCTGAGTGGCGACATACGATAGGGCAAGGGGAAAGTGAATGGTAATTTTTCTTGGGGGGGGGGGGAGGGGGGTGGGTGGCGGGGGGGGGGGGGGGGAGGGGGGGGGGGGGACGGGGGGGGGAGTGGGAGGGGACGTTGGGGGGTGGGGGGCACTTGATGGTGGGTGGAGTCGATGATTCAAATATGCTGATCCCGAATGCGGTTGCCTGTCCAATCTGTCTCAGGGAATATACCGTTTTGATGTCAAATATCAAAATGGTGACACATGATGTGCCTGGAGAATGCAGGAAAAAAAGTGTGCATTCCTTGCCACTCTCTCGGTGCTGCTCTCGGATCAGTGATCAGCTGTCAACTGTCGATTTGTCTCGGCAATGCAGATAATTTGCTGCAGCCAAACTGTTTGTTATCAATAACTATATTAAATATTGTTAAACTAGTCACGGGCCAGTCAACTGATCATTGTTGTTTTGGAAGCCCCAGAATCCAAAAATCAAAACGGGTTAACGTATCCTGTTTGTTTAGTGACAGAAATTAATTTCATTCTCCATGGATTCGTGACAATTATGCCTCACGGGAGGGCGTCATTGTTTCATTAATAAGGGAGTCACCTCGGTAAGTTATGAACTGGTAACAGCAGCAACAGGAAACGGTGGCTCAAGTGAGAGTTATGGGAGGGATTGGAACTGTAGTTTGAAAGATGACAACAATTGATCCAGTTCTGACAGCAATAATTAGGAACGGTTCAGCAATGGATGAGAATCTGAGAATAATAGTTTGGGATGATACAGCAAGGGATCAGGATCTCAGAACAATAGATTCGAATGTTACAACATTGGAAAGGGGTTTATCAGTGTGGCTTCACATTGCCACTACAGCCAGATGGATGAATACACGGATCGAATACGCACTTTATGTTATTCAGTACTTTTATTATCCTGTTCTCGCTCTGATTGGTGCTCCTTGTGATTTTCTCTGTCCACTTTTTAACGGTATACGTACCGATGATCTGTGCTGCTGTTCCTATATCTGTAAGTTGGATGAAGGAACGAAATCTATCATTTATAAATTTGCTAATGATATTAAGGAAGGCAGGGAAGTAACTGTGAGGACACTAATGAGGAGTGAGAACATATTGTATGTTTGAACTTTAATCCTGGGTTTATAATTGAACATGTCCAATCCAACACTTTGTTGTGAATTTGATTTCTGAATTTTCTAAAATTTATTATGTCACCATTTAAAGAATACTATACCATTCCGTTTCTCCGTGCAAAATGGATAAATTCACATTTAATTACATTATACTATTTTATCTACGTTTCATTGCATTCCCTATGTATTTGCCCACTTAATCAACTTGTTTAAGTCACCTTGAAGCCACACAAACACACACCCACCCATCCACGCGCACACACACTTGTGATGGCTCTTCAGCGGGATTTGGACAGGCTGTGGAAATGGGCAAGGACAGGGCAGATGGAATATAACGGGAATAAGTGTCTAGTTCTCCAATTTTGGTAGAAAATACAGAGAAACAAGGTAATTATGCAATGGTGCAAAATTGGAAATAGATGATGTCCAGAAAGTTCTGGGTGTCCTTGTTCATGGCACTCTAAAAGCGAGCATGCAGGGACTGCAATCATTTAGCAAGGTTAATGGTCCGTTGGCCTTCATCGCAAGGGGATTTGTGTAAAGCAGTAAAGATGTCTTGCTGCAATTGCACAGAACCTTGGCCAGACCAGACCGGGAGCATTGTGTACAGTTTTGTTCTTCTTAACTCAATTAGGATTTGCTTGCTCTAGAAATCTGCATTAAATTTTATTTTCTCATTGTGAGATATAATATTTCCACTTACTAAATACAGCATCTTCAGCAACATCACAGTGGGAGAGTCGCTGGGATTTTTAACTGGAATCCTCAGATGTGAATTCCTTCAGATAGAAAGTTAGAATTCATGAATTGAGATTAAATTCAAACTGGCCAGTATATTCTGCTTTCTGTTAGCTCCCCTCTCACCTCATCAATCTCTCTCTCTCACCCCATCTGCTCGTCCCTTACCCAGTATCTCACTCCCTCAACTCCTTTATTTCTTCCCCCTCTTACTCTGTCCTATCACACTATTCCTTCGCACCCTAAAACCCTTCTCCCACTCACTCACTCTCCCCCTCACTTTCTGTTCCCTCACATTCTCCCCAACTCTCTTCCCGTTACACTCTTTATCTGTCGCTCTATCCTCCTCTTGCGCTATTCCGCCTTGCTCTCTCCATCTCACTCTCTCCCCCCTCACTCTTTTTCCCTTCGCATTATTCCCGCACTGTGCGATGCGTCAAAGTCGCCCCTCACAGTCTTCCCTCACTCCGTCTCCCGTCACACCCACATGCACACATGCATGCACACACAAACGCACTGAGACAAACAAACACACATACACTCACGCTCACACACATACAAACACATATATTGGCACACACAAGAAGACACATAGACACAAACACACACGGGACACACAGAGCTGCACACACAAGCACAAACTGAGACAGAGACACACACGCATGCACACACACAATCACATAAACACAGACACAAACACACACCGAGAAAAACACACACACCCAGGCACACGCACAGAGATACACTCATAGAGACAGACACATACAGACACACGCACACAGACAAACACAAACACTCAGACACACGCACTGAGGCACACACAAACACACATGGACACACAACACTGAGGAACACACACAGATACTGGGACATACACGCAGGCGGGCACACACGCACACAAGCACAAACGCACACAGATGCATACACTGACACTGGGGCAAACACACAGCAACGTGCAGCACGCACAAACATCGACATGTGCACACACACAGGCACACAAACACTCTCACACACACACACACATACATAAAAACACACCAAGACACGCGGCCAGACAAACACAGACGCATAAACATACACACGCACACACAAACATACACACACAAACATACACACATGCGCGCGCGCACACACACACACACACACCCCTGTGTCAGTGGGCATTTTCTGAAGTGTGAATATATCCCTTCTGTCCCTGAAAGGGGAAGCGTCCCTCATGAAAAGCATGATGTTTTTTTAAAAAAGGAAGCCCCTGATCTTGCTGAGCAAGATCGCACAAGATGCACTCAAAAGTGTGGAGTGCGTTTGAAATGTGGGGAATTTGTATACAGAGGTACAGAGTGAGGCAGAGTGAGGCTGGGGCAGTGAAATCCACATCCAGTTAGCCTCAGAATTAAATGGAGACCCTGTCCCCCATTTAGGCCCCCCGCACCTCAATAGCAGCTTGTATCTCTCCCTCTGCCTCTAACACACTACATCCAGCCGCTTTTATCTCTCTCCCTGATTATTTTTCTCTGTCTTTCCCGCTCTCCCTCCATCTGTTTCTGCAATATTGCTGTCATGTAGAAAGCCACACACTTGTCCTCTTCACACAGCAACATCCCAGAAACGGCAACATGCTGACAGCAAACAACCCTCCTCGGTCCAATAGATACCCCGAAATGTTAAATTAATGACCTCCCTATCCGCTGTTTTCAAGTTTAGGAACTGTTTAAATCAATACATTCAGGCGATACTTTGTTTCTGATATCTTTATGCTGGGTTAGGTCAAGTTCAGCTCTTGTCCTTCGCAGCCTTCCCCTCGCCCTGTCTGACCTCCTTGTAGAAGTCAAGCTCTGGTTCTTCTGCTCTCTCTCTCTCCCTGCGCCGCGCACATCCCTCCAATGCAGTTCATTCCTGCAGACAATTCCCTTCACCTCCTCCCCCCATGTCACATCTTGCTCTTCTTGAGCTGGATATCTGTCATATCTCTGCTCACAGGCCACCATGTTCCTGTCCCTATGGATTTTTTTAAACTGTTGTTTCAATCAATGTACTGAGCAATCGATACAAACGGATATTTCAGCATTTTCTTTAACTCTGTTCTGAATTTGGGCTGAGCGGCCACATAAATAAAGGTGTTTGTGCAGCAGCTTAAAATCTGCAGCATATAGGCGACTGCCTCAAAGATATCATAACCACTGCCATCTAAAAAGAGTTCTGGCACATCAAGCATATATAAAACATAGAATAACCACAGAATTATGAAGTTGCTGGATATGGCAAAAAGTAAAATAATAGACTTCTTTCTACTCTCCATCTCTGGGTCACTGTGTTTGTCTCCCGCGCTCTGACCCTTCAGTGACTTGCGAGCTCGGCTGGCCATTAAAATGCGTCGGAAAATCAGAGCGTTAAGGATCAGAATTACTGCGAATGGGATCATTGGAGTTAATGCTGTTGAAAAGTTAGCGAACCCCTGCCACCGAGGATCAGTGAAATAGATTCTCTTATTTTTACAGTACCACGATACATTGTTGATTACTTTACTGGGTTCAAATCTTAAGTAATGAGGCACATTTTTTAGACAGAGTAGAATGGTTGTTGTTGCAAGAACCGCAGCCGCAGTTTTTTCGGTGCAATATTTAGCTTTCAGCTTCTGGGAACCAATGGCGATAAATCGATCAAAGGTGAACATGACGGTGAACCAGACAGAACAGTCTATTGCTGCACGGCGAAGGACATTGACAACGCTGCACACGGGGGTCAAGTCCAGGAAACACCGTGGGTAATAATAGAAACGGAACCGCCGCAGTATGATCTCAATGATAATAACCATCAGATCCCCGGCTGCCATGGCCAGCAGGTAGCGAGTGGTGCAGCTGGAGAGGCCACAATTCCCCCGGAGCAGGACCAGAATCGCCACTAAATTAACTGTAGACAGAGAAGGGAACAGAACATGGAAATGACACAGCAACTCTTATTAACATATTATTTCATGGCGGAGGCCCGCCTCTGATCAGACCAACACTTCTTGTGAAAGCCCAGTTGTCTTTGAGAAGGTGATCGGCCTTCTTGAACTGACAGTGAGGTGGGTGATGGAGGAGGGGAAGAGTTACAGATAAGAATTCAAACTGAGGATGCATGAGTCCCATAGGTGGATTGCTTGGTTGGTATTGGGTACTTGAGACTTGCAGTCTCCCCTCTTAAAAGTGAATGTTAACTCTTCATTTGATGGTAACTATGACGTATATCGCCAATCATAAATCATCCAACCCCCCCCCCCCCCCCCACCACCACCATTCGTCCCAATCGTCCTCTTACTATCTGTTATTCAAACTAAAACTGTGATATTCTCTTACAGCAGGAAGCCATTATTTTATCCTGCTCTCTCTTTGCTTCTCTTATTTGAGTTGTTTGTAAGTTCTCTTCCCTTTCTACAGTTAATCTGGTCCTTCGTCATGTTAACATCCTCGATCTGTTTTTACGTTTCCTTACTGAACTTAATCCCTGTCTTTTTCAGTATACAGTGAGCTCTGTAATTGTTCTCTCTGCCTCTCCCTTTGCTGGGAATAAACATTGACTGTGGCCGAATTATCTCTGAGATGATGATGGCCCATTCCAGAGATGCTGCTTCTGCTGTTCACTGTTCATTGCAGCTGATCACTTGGACACTGCTGATAGTAAACATAATTGCGCAATATACAATTTTCAATGCCATTATTCCTTTCTACTTTAATAAAAGCAACTGATTCAACAAACCATACCATCATTAATAAACCACAACTCTTACAAATATTGATACACTCTGAAAATATTAATAAACCTTATCAACATTGAAACATATTGCCAAATAAATAGCCTGACTTCTTGCATTGATAATGTTAGAAAGATGAAGAATTGACTTACCTATTGTAATTAGTTTCAGTAGGATTAATAAAACTTTAAATGACACGGAAGTCTCGCCATCTGTTCTGGCCCCATCTATAAGTAAACTCCATCACCAACCATTTAACTTCGAACTTTCCTGCGATGACAGGAATTGTTTCAATTTCAAACTCCCCAAAACTTCCCTGGATTCCTCTTCCTGCTCTTTCCAGGTAAGCGAGTGGCCCTGAACCAGGGTCTGGATCAATATTGTCCCTGATAGATCCTCGCATGGCTCTTATTCCCGCTTCCATTCCTCACTCTCCACAAGTCGTGGAAAACCACATTCTTGAATCTGCTTTTCTCTTCTCTCCGGTAGGTCTCCTGTTGTGCTCAGCAAACTCATCTCATTACACTCCCACAAACAATGTGATAATGTGCCATCGCTGCCAGACTGGTTGAGATGTTTCCACATTTGCTGTTTCAATCCCTGTTTTTCAGCATCAGCGGTATTTTACTTTAATGTTTTTGTGATCTTGAGGGCTCTTGAAAGGATGGATACCAAGTGGGAGTCTCCTCTTGTAATGGAGACTACAAATGGAGGTCCCAAGTCAAAAGAAGAGTTCTCTCTTAGTTTTGGGATGTTTAGAGATTATTTCTATCAATCACAGAAAGTGAGTTGTCTGTCAACTCTTGTCCTCAGAAAGCCGTAGCTGTTGTGACATTCAATATATTGAATGCTGATTTCAGTAGATTTATTTGATAAATGAACGACTAAAGTGTTAGTGCCAGACGGGAGGAAATTCGAATTGAGAAAAAGTCATGTCACTCGTGATCTTATTGAATAGTGGGGAAGGTATGAATGCACTACTCCTGTTCCATTCTCACATGCTCTGATAGTCACAATCAGCACAATTTCCCGGTGACTCAGAGCCCAAATTTTGCATGGTCAGTGTCCCCTCCAGTTAGTGCCAATCTAACACACAATCACAGATACCTGTATTATAACTTTCCCTCAGAAACTTTCCGTGGTCTGATATCGAGTTCAACAGTCCCACTGTGGGACTCAAGAAATAATCGCTTTATAATTCATCGGAATTGTGGCCACAGATTGATTTTCCGGGCAGGAACCAGAATTAAATCATGCAAGCGATTGGGAAAATATCACAGATATCTGCACAATGGTCAGCATCAGATCAGCGTATAACACATTAAACAGCATATGGCACATTGAACAGATTAAAAACAGGCACAGACTCACACATAGATTCACACAATTTCAATGGATGTGTGATTTACCAGGAACACCAAAGACAGCAATGACGGTATAGAATATTTTCTTGACCCAATCTATTGGACGATGCATTGCATTCCGTGTCGAGGTCTATCTCTCTGTATACTGGTGGAAATCTGCCTCAGATAAACTTTGAGTTGTTTTCAGGAAGCCTTTAACTTATACTCTGCGGAATGTCCACTGGGTATAGAAATTACATCATTATTCAGTGTTTTTTTGAAATTTTGAACAAACAGATGACGCCACCTGTGTTAAGTCCCTGTTGTTCTGTCCTATTTTTGCTCTGTTTTTAAGTTGGAAATAAAGTCCCACGTCATTTCTCATGAGTGCTAATTTGAAGCTGCATTCACTCAAAGTTGGTCATTTTCCAATGAGCAACATGACGCACATCTGTCGTTATTTGGGGTGAATTCTCGCAGCCACCGTATCCAATTCAGCACACACTGGTCAGACTGCACCACATCAGAGTGTGTTTATCCCCCTTACTGTTCTTTCCTCGATTAACATTTGTTATTCGTCATAATTGGTAAATTGACATTCAGACTCTATACTTTTATCCACACAGAATCTGAAGTTTTCTCATGTTATTTTGGAACGGTTTCCCGTCATTCTTGGTTGTCCCATGAATGACAATATCCGATTACATTGAAAGGGTCAAAATATGACATGTGTCTGTAAGATTCGTTCTCTTTTCTCTCAACTCCCATTGGTATGGGCGCAAATTATTCAGTTTATTCTCAGACGACAACTCCGTCATTCCTGGAAACAGCCGAGTAAATTCTATGAACTGCCTGCAATGCAAGTTTATTACTAGATAAATATGATAAATTGTCCGCAACAACTCTGGATGCGGCCTCACCAATGCACTGGCCTGTTGTTGCAGGAGTTCCCTCGATGTGAGCTGCAGTCCTATTTGAGTGAAGGTCAGCATTCAATTTTTTGCTGTATATGTAAGATGACTTTTCCTGATCCATGAATGAAAAAAACAAGCTCTTCTCCACTGCAATTTTCTGTAGTCCCTCTGCATTTAAACAACAGCCCGTGTTTCTGTTCTTCTGACAAAGTGTATGACTTACAATTGTCCCAGTTTGTCCTCAATATGACATTTCCTGCACATTCCCTGACACTTTTAATATCCCATCTGCCCTCCTCACATTTCCCTTAGTCACTTTGTGAGTGTGAGCACAACTATGTGCAATGCACACGGCCTCATCATCTAAAACATACGTCATATATCGAACTTCTGAAGACTTAGGGAAACTTTATTTGATCACAGCGGCAAAACAATAGTTTTATCGTCCTAATTGGAGAGCAGTTATCCGGATTTTTATGTTTGATCCTCTCTCGCTGCTAATGTATTACCACCAGTCTTGTGAGCAAACAGCTGGCATGTTTTTTATTGGCATGGGTTTATGAACTATGTACAATAGTTGAGTGATTCTCCTTTAGTCCACGTTGATTCTTACAGCCTCTGTGAGCATCAAGACATTTCTTAATCCTATTTTCCGCATCACAAAGTGATGCTGCCTCTGTTACCTTTTTTCGTAAGTATCTTGTTCGTCCTTATATTATAATGGAAATATTCAGTTTTTCAATCGCATGATTGATTCCACCATTCTGTCCGAGGTCTGTGCTGGCACGTTACATTTTTCCAACTTATATGGATGATTGAATTGAGGACAGTGAAGATAGGAGGTCGAGATTCGCACTTAACACAAAGGTATGGAAGATAATATATCGTGAGGGGGGCATGAGGAGATCGAATATAGATCTAGAAGAGTTGTGTGTGTGCACAATCTGGAGGTGGAGAGTGAGGGAGGAAAGTGTGAAGTTCTTCTCTCTGGAAGGAAAAATCAAAAAGGGAATATTACTTAGAGGAAGAACAGCTGCTGAATCGCAAGTTGTAGAGGGATTTGGGTCTTCCAGTGCATAAGTTGCAAGACCTTAGCACACAGGCTCAGAAAGTGGGTAAAAAGGCTGATAGAGAGATATGTTTAATTATCAGAGGAACTTAACATCGAATAAGGGTGTTATGCCTTAATTATACAGTGATTGGTGAGACCTCATCCCTAATATTGTCGGTCTTACCGCATCAGGGTCCCAGTTTCGAATATGGGGTTGGGTGACTGTGGGGAATTTGTAAGTGTGGGTTTCCTGCAGCTTTCCCCCAGAGTCCAAATATGAGCAGGTTAGGTGAATTGGCCATTCTATATTGTCCCTTAGTGTCTGTTCCAAGGTGTGTGTATTACAGAGATATCGGGGTAAATACGTGAGTCTAAAGGGGATAGGCCCTCGGCGGATTCTCTGCTGGAACAGATTTATGTTTTACCTGCGCATATGAATCACCGAGTATCACTTTGCAAAATTGCAACCTCACATTGCTCAGGATCACGGGTCAGGTCTGATTGTTGAAATAATTACTCAGAGGCCGCTGTCCCTTCACCACATTCCCTTTATTTACAATCTTAGTTGCACTCTTAAAAGTGCTTCAGGTACAAAGTCAGAATCCAGATGGTCAGTAGCCCTGACACTCCTCAACATATATACAGGCAAGGTTCCCTGATTGAGCGGACAATCATCAACTCAATCAGGGAGCTGAGACATCAAGAGACAAACCTCATGTGCCTTGTTGAGGTCGGTACACCCCTCCCACCTTAAGTCCAAAGAACCTCAGTGCTTCACGCCCCGCATGGCTCCCTTGTCGTGTTTCGGCACCGGTCTGGTTCCGCCGACAGTGTCTGACATGGGTGGCGCACATCGAACAGTCACTCCTCTCTGATGAAGCGAGTGCCAGAGTGCTGGTTCACTCCATTCCTCAGGAGGCAAAGGAGTATCCGTGGCTTCATGTGCCCTGTTCATTTCCGGCTGCAAAATGCTAAATACAAATGATGGAGAGCCCGGTCCGGGATGGTGGCCGGCTGGCCATAGCTGGCTTCGGCATGAACTGGGCTTTGGAGGCCTACACCTGGTCCAGACGATTTTTACTGGATGGCCTCACCCACGCATATTTTATTGGATGCCGGACCCCCTTAGACACAACTGTACCCTGCGGGAACCTTGGCGTAATTTTTCAGCCAGTACTTTTTCACCTGCCTCCAATTGTCTCCCATGGCTGCTGGTGCCATGGCCTCCGCTTTGAGCTTCTTGCTGCGTTTCCATTCTTCTACCACCAGTTTCAGGAAGATCAAAGTTGGAGTCGTCTGCCCATGAGCAAATCCACAGGCACTATTCCCATCATGGTATGAGGGTTTTCTCCGATATCAAGTAACATTTGGGAGAGCTTGTTGTCTATTAAGGCTGCGGGATGCTTTCTTTACAGCAACTTTTAAAGTCTGGACCGCTCTCCCCACTCGGCTGTTCGACAATGGATGGTGTGGTGCCATTCTGATATGTTGAATCTCATTCAACTTCATGAACCTGGTGAAGCCCTGGCTGGAAAAGTGATTTCCCGTTGTCAGAGATCAGCACCTCCGGGATCCTATGCTTGGAAAAGGAGGTGTGAAGGTTCTCTCCAGTTACCGTTGTGGTCGCCGGGTGCACCCTATGGATGTCCACGAACTTGGGATCGGTCGCCAACATGACTAGAGACATTGAACCGATGAATGGGCTGCATGATCCATGCACAGCGGAGTCCATGGCCAAATCATTTGCACGGGTGTAGGCGAGCTGCTGGTGGCAACACTTGCCCTAGCTGGCATTGTTGGCAACAACATACAAGCGCCACAATGTCCGTGTCCACTCCCAACCACTCAGCAAAGCTCCTGGCCAGCATCTTCATTCTGAACACTCCTGTGATTTAGTTCAGCCAGTATGGAACAGCGGTCCTGACACGGAGAAACCAATTGTGCCACACAGAGCAGTATTCCATCTTCTACAGTGAGCTGCTCTCTTCTCCTCCGATCAGGGTGGAATTGGCGTTGCACTGGTCTTTCCATTTCTCCCATTAGCACTAACTGTTTCACTTTTGAGAGGACCCAGGCTTTTGCATCCAAAGTTCTATGTCATGTGCAGCCACAGGACGGATATCCAGAAAATTCATGGTCATTCCTGTATCTTCTATTTGTGGCACCATCAGTGGTGTGTCTGCTAAAGCAGGCGATACATGACCACTGCGTTTGCTACGTAGCCTCCCAGCCGGTGTTCCAACGGATAGTTGTCGTTGGACAACAATATATCCCTCGCTGTACACGGGCTCATGCTACCGGTAGCACCGCTTTGTCCTCAGAATAGTCGCAATATCGGCTCGTGATCGGTGACAATCACAAATGTCCACCAAAAGATGTATTGATGGATTTTATTTTGCTCCAAATATTAACACCAACCCTTCTTTATCAATATGGGCGTGCGTTCGTTCTGCTCTGGCGAAGGTCCTGGAGGCATTTTTAATTGGATGTTCCTTTCCACTGATCTATCTATGTGCTATTACCATCCCAAAGCCATACAGGGATGCTTCACAGGTTAGCCCAAACTCTTTTCTAGGATTGGAGTGTTGCATGACACTCGACGATGACACCTGTTGCTTTATTTTTTTAAAAGCCAGGTCCTGGCGGGGTGATCCTTCCCAAGCTGGACTCCTTTTTAACAGGTGACAGATAGATTGCTGGTTTGGTATAAATTTGCACAGCATCTCAGTAGCCGTGACAGTCCTCAATATATTACCTCAATCAGGGAGTTCATAGTCTAGGAGGCCAAACGCATGTGCATCATCGAGATCATTACCGTTGTGATTTCCCTGGGAAGAAGGTAGCAACACTTTACCACCTGTATTGTCAACATGGAGAAATGACCAGTCATGTTGTATGGAACAATTGCCGGTTAGATTGAAGTAGTAAGTATCGATTAGTGTCACCATGAGTAAATTTAGATTGGAAGCAAGGCCAATAATGATTTCATCATTTATACTTTTAGGGTTCGGTCTGTGATCTCTGGTGGATTATTTCCAGGTGTCTTCAGGTACACTGAAGATGAAAGTCCAACCGCGTCTGATAAGCAAATGTAACTCATATGGAATGCTGTGTAGGCTGATTTTCTCACCATAGCATCTCTTATCCCATATCCAGAAAGGACTTACACATCTAAGATCCAGAGCTTTATTCTGTATAACCCCGTGCTGTACCTGCCCTGGGAATGATTGATGAGGACGGTGTCGATGGAGATTCACTCCGTATCCACCGCCGTTCTGTACCTGTCCTGGGAGTGATTAATGGGACATTGCAGAGCGAGCTTTACCCTCTATCTAACCCCATGCTGTACCAGTATTGGGGATGTTTGGTAGGGACAGTGCACAGGGAGATCTCTACTCTTATTATGACCACACTCTAATCACCTGAGGTAACTGGCCACCGACGACTGCAGTTCTTAAGACGAGCAGCAGATTTTCATATTCAGTGCAGCACGAAGTGGATAATTCTACTTTATTGCTGACGGATCGCACAGTTTTGGTAATTTCAGACCTCCTGGATTTGCAAATTCAAAGCTTCAGCTTTTCAGCATGCTGTAAGGATTGTTTTTCTCCAGAGCGTTCTCAATGTTTCCATCTTCATAAACCTGCTCAGCAACAGCTGCGTTTTTCTTTGTCGCAATGATGAATATATTCTGCACAAAGCAAATCTCAAACTGCAAATTTCCTCATGATCGGAAATCTGATGCAATCCCATGTAAAAACATTTACTGTCATGTCGTTTGGGTACATTTCCATCACCTGTATGATATATTCACCCCAATTCCATTGGAAAGTATTTTTCTGCTTAAAAAGCAAGATTTGTTCAGACCTTTCAGTCAAAATATTTTAAAATGTCACTCCTTCCCAGCTTTAATGTGTTGAAGTTTGAGGAACATTTTCACCATTTACAGGCCAGGCGCTCAGTATTCCAAACTCATGGCCGGTGTTTCAGCGCGGAATTACCCGGAGCCTGTTGAATTTTAAATGTGGGGCTCTGCTTCTGGCAGTTGCAACTTCAGTGAACTAAAATATATTCCTGAATGGCCGTCAATCTAGATCTGTTTAACCGGTGAGAGCAAGTCATAAATTATCGAAAGAAAAAAATCACAGTCGAACTCGCTTTGTGATTGATGCATTTGCCTCTGTAACAGCCATAGAGGAGCTCCATTTCACAGGCTTCGGTGAACTCAGTTGTATTTACCTTGCGTTTCCTCTCTGTAAGCAGGTTTTGTGACATCATTCTCCCAATGATTTGGAATGAGCAAAAGTTGTCGGAAAAAGTCTTGCCTTTGCAGTCACGGCCATTATAGTTATCCTCTCAGTAGCTACTCAATGAAGGACAGTCCGTCCTTTCGGAGTTTTCTTTTTCTTCCCAGACGTGTTTCACTGTAATCAGCAACACATTAGAGACCGTCCTGCCACATTGTTAAATGACATTTATAGCAGCTACGATGTTTCTTCTGGCCGGCAGCCACCTGCCACTCTGGAATTTTCTTGATGAATAGCTGTTTTCCTGAAAAGTGCAGTATTTGCGTCAATTGTTTGCGAAGCCAGTTATTAATTTGCGCAGAGAGCTGTTGATGGACTGAAAGCAGATGAAAGAGAGGAATGGGCACAGCTGAAATCGAGGTGTCTGCTCCTCTGTATAAGAACACAAGAACATAAGAACTAGGAGCAGGAGTAGGTCATCTGGCCCCTCGAGCCTGCTCCGCCATTCAATAAGATCATGGCTGATCTTTTTGTGGACTCAGCTTCACTTACCCGCCCGGTCATCATAACCCTTAATTCCTTTACTGTTCAAAAATGTATCTATCCTTGCCTTAAAAACATCCAACGAGGTAGCCTCAACTGCTTCACTGGGCAGGAAATTCCACAGATTCACAACCATTTGTGTGGAGAAGCTGCTCCTCAACTCAGTCCTAAATCTGCTCCTCCTTATTTTGAGGCTATGCCCCCTAGTTCTAGTTTCACCCGCCAGTGGAAACAACATCTCGCTTCGATCTTATCTATTCCCTTCATAATCTTATATGTTTCTATAAGATCGCCCCTCATTCTCCTGAATACCAATCAGCATATCCCCAGTCTACTCAGTCTCTCCTCGTACGCCAACCCTCTCAACTCTGGAATTAACCGAGTGAATCTCCTCTGCACCCACCCCCCACCCCCCCCCCCCAGTGCCAGTATATATTTTCTCAAGTAGGGAGACCAAAACTGTACACAGTACTCCGGGTGGAGCCTCACCAGAACCTTATACAGCGACAACATAACCTCGCTGTTTTTAAACTCCATCCCCCGAGCAATAAAGGACAACATTCCATTTGTCCTATTGATTACCTGCTGCAGCTGCAAACCAACTCCTTGAGAATACTTGACAACGCCACCCAGGTCCCTCTGCACAGCAGCATGCTGCATTTTTACCATTTAAATAATAGTCCATTTTGCTGTTATTCCTACCAAAATGGATGACCTCACATTTACCAACATTGTACTCCATCTGCCAGACCCTCGCCCACCCACTTAGACTACCTATATCCCTTTGCAGACTTTCAGCGTCCTGTGCACACTTGGCTCTTCCACCCATCTTAGTCTCATCTGTGAATTTTGACACACTACACTTGGTCCCCAACTTCAAATCATCGATATAAGTCATAAACAATTGCGGTCCCAACACTGATCCCTGAGGCACACAACTAGTCACTGATCGCCAACCAGAAAAGCATCAATTTACCCCCACTCTTTGCTTTCTGTTATTTAATCAATCCTCTATCCATGCTAATACATTACCCGTAACACCATGCACTTTTATCTGCTGTAGCAGCCTTTGGTGCGGCACCTTGTCAAATGCATTCTGGAAATCCAGATACACCACATTCACAGGTTCCCCATTGTCCACTGCACATGTAATGTTCTCAAAGAATCCACCAAATTAGCCAAACATGTCCTTCCCTTCATTAACCCTTGCTGCGACTGACCAATGGGGAAATGTATATCCAGATGACTCGCTATTACTTCCTTGCTGATAGAACAAAGAACAAAGAACAATGCAGCACAGGAACAGGCCCTTCGGCCCTCCAAGCCCGTGCCGCTCCCTGGTCCAAACGAGACCATTCGTTTGTATCCCTCCATTCCCACTCCGTTCATGTGGCTATCCAGATAAGTGTTAAACGTTCCCAGTGTGTCCACCTCCACCACCTTGCCTGGTAGCGCATTCCAGGCCCCCACCACCCTCTGTGTAAAATATGTCCTTCTGATATCTGTGTTAAACCTCCCCCCCTTCACCGTGAACCTATGACCCCTCGTGAACGTCACCACCGACCTGGGGAAAAGCTTCCCACCGTTCACCCAATCTATGCCTTTCATAATTTTATGCACCTCTATTAAGTCTCCCCTCATTCTCCGTCTTTCCAGGGAGAACAATCCCAGTTTACCCAATCTCTCCTCATAACTAAGCCCCTCCATACCAGGCAACATCCTGGTAAACCTCCTCTGTACTCTCTCCTAAGCCTCCACGTCCTTCTGGTTGTGCGGCGACCAGGACTGGACGCAGTATTCCAAATGCGGCCGAACCAACGTTCTATACATCTGCAACATCAGACCCCAACTTTTATACTCTCTGCCCCATCCTATCAAGGCAGGCATGCCATATGCCTTCTTCACCACGTTCTCAACCTGTGCCGTCACCTTCAAGGATCTGTGGACTTGCACACCCAGTTCCCTCTGCGTATCTACACCCTTTATGGTTCTGCCATTTATCGTATAGCTCCTCCTTGCATTATTTCTACCAAAATGCATCACTTCGCATTCATCAGGATTGAACTCCATCTGCCATTTCTTTGCCCAAATTTCCATCCTATCTATATCCTTCTGTCGACTCTGACAATGCTCCTCACTATCTGCAAGTCCTGCCAATTTTGTGTCGTCCGCAAACTTACTGATCACCCCAGTTACACCTTCTTCTGGATCGTTTATATAAATCACAAACAGCAGAGGTCCCAATACAGAGCCCTGCGGAACACCACTAGTCACAGGCCTCCAGCTGGAAAAAGACCCGTCCACTACCACCCTCTGTCTTCTGTGACCAAGCCAGTTCTCCACCCATCTAGCCACCTCCCCCTTTATCCCATGAGATCCAACCTTTTTCACCAGCCTACCATGGGGGACTTTGTCAAACGCTTTCGTAAAGTCCATATAGACGACATCCACGGCCCTTCCCTCGTCAACCATTCTAGTCACTTCTTCAAAAAACTCCACCAGATTAGTGAGGGATGACCTCCCTCTCACAAAACCATGCTGACTATCGTTAATGAGTTTATTCCGTTCTAAATGCGCATACATCCTATCTCTAAGAATCTTCTCCAACAACTTCCCCACCACGGACGTCAAGCTCACCGGCCTATAATTACCCGGGTTATCCTTCCTACCCTTCTTAAATAACGGGACCACATTAGCTATCCTCCAATCCTCTGGGACCTCACCTGTGTCTAGTGACGAGACAAGGATTTGCGTCAGAGGCCCAGCGATTTCATCTCTCATCTCCCTGAGCAGCCTTGGATAGATTCCATCAGGCCCTGGGGATTTGGCAGTCTTTATATTCTCTAACAAACCTAACACTTCCTCCCTTGTAATGGAGATTTTCGCCAACGTTCAACACTCCCCTCCCCTCCGAGACACTCCCAGTCAACACATCCCTCTCCTTTGTGAATACCGACGCAAAGTATTCATTTAGGATCTCCACTACTTCTTTGGGCTCCAAGCATAATTCCCCACTTTTGTCCCTGAGAGGTCCGATTTTTTCCCTGACATCCCTTTTGTTCCTAACGTATGAATAAAATGCCTTGGGATTATCCTTAATCCTGTCTGCAAGGCCATTTCGTGACCCCTTTTTGCCCTTCTAATTCCCCGTTTGAATTCTTTCCTACTTTCTTTGTACTCCTCCAGAGCTCCCTCCGTTTTTAGCTGCCTGGACCTAACATACGCCTCTCTTTTCTTTTTGACCAGTCCCTCAATTTCCCTGGTTATCCACGGTTCTCGAATCCTACGCTTCCTATCCTTCTTTTTTACAGGCACATGCCTGTCCTGTAGCCCTAACAACTGTTCCTTAAAAGACTCCCACATGCCAGAACTGGATTTACCCTCAAAAAGCCTCTCCCAATCAACAGCTGCCAATTTCTGCCTAATCCCACTAAAGGTAGCCTTCCCCCAATCCAACACCTTACCCTTGGGACACCACTCATCCTTTTCCATCACCATCCTAAAGCTAACAGAATTGTGGTCACGATTTGCCACATGTTCCCCTACCGAAACTTTGAAGACCTGACCGGGCTCATTCCCCAGTATTAGGTCCAGTATAGCCCCCTCTCTAGTCGGGCTATCGACATATTGTTCCAAAGAACCCTCCTTTAGTCATTTTACAAATTCCTCGCCATTCAGAATCCCAGCTCTCAGCGATTTCCAGTCTATACCAGGGAAATTAAGGTCTCCCACTACAACAACCCTATTTTCCCTGCACCTATCCAGTATCTCCTGACACGTCTTTTCTTCCACTTCCCTTGGGCTGTTGGGGGGCCTGTAGTATACCCCCAACATAGTGACTGCGCCCTTCCTGTTTCTAAGCTCCACCCAGAGTGACTGGTTACACGACCCCTCTGAATTGTCCTCCCTCTGCACCGCTGTAATATGCTCTCCAACTAATACTGCTGCTCCCCCACCTCTTTTGGCCCCTCCTCTGCCTCGCCTAAAACATTTGTACCCCGGAATATTCAGCTGCCAGTCCTGTCCCTCTTTCAACCAAGTCTCTGTCACCGCAACCACATCCAAATTCCTCGTGAGCATTAGGCCCTAAGTTCATCTGTCTTACCTGCTCCGCTCCTTGCATTGAAGTATAAGCACTCCAGACCTCCAGGCCCAGTGAGGCCATCCTCCCCCAGAGTGCTCTTCTTCTTTGCCAGCCTTGTCCCAGCCCCAAGCTCATCCCCAGCCTCTACATTTGTAGACCTAATATTTTGATCCCCACCCCCCTGCCATACTAGTTTAAACCCCCCCCCCCCTCCGAACTGCACTAGCAAAACTCCCAGCCAGGATATTCGTGCCCTTCCAACATAGTTGTGACCCGTCCTTCTTGTACAGGTGCCATCCTCTCCTGAAAACTTCCCATTGATCTCGGAAAATGATTCAAAATGAAAATACATTCAAGCATTTTCCCTACTACAGAAGTTAAACTAACCGGTCGAAAGTTACCTGCCTTTTGTCTGCCTCCTTTTTGAAACAATGGCGTCACATTTGCTGTTTTTCCATCTGCGGGAATCACCCCAGAGACCAGCGAATTTTGGTAAATAACCACTAGTGGATTTGTTATTTCTCCCGACATGTCTTTTCGTACGCCGGGATGCATTCCATCAGGACCAGGACACCTGTCTACCTTTAGCCCCATTAACTTGCCCAACATGGCCTCTTTCGTGATAATGATAGTTCCCAGGTTCTCACCTGCCATAGCCATCCTGTCATTAATTTTTGGCATGTTATTCGTGTCTTCCACGGTTAAGACTGATGCAAAATACCTGTTCTATGCCTCAGCCATTTTCTCATTTCCAGTTATTACATCCCCCTTCTCATCCTCCAAAGGACAAGTGTTTACTTTAGCCACTCTTTTTCGTTTTATGCATTTGTAGAAACTTTTGCTGTCTGTTTTTATATTCTGAGCTAATTTATTCTCATAATCCATCTTACTTTTCTTTATAGCTTTTTTCGTGGCTTTCTGGTGACCTTGAAATATTTCCCAATCCTCTCGGTTCCCACTAATCTTTGCCACTTTGTATGCATTTTCTATCAATTTGATACTCTTCTTTATTTCCTCAGCTATCCATGGCTGATTATCTCTTTTTCTATAGTCCTTCCTTATTACTGGTATATACTTTTTCTGAGCACTGTGAAAGATCGCTTTGAAAGTCATCCACTTTCCTCAATTGTCCCACCATAATGTTTTTGCGCCCAGTCTATTTTAGCCAATTCCTCCCTCATCCCTTTGTAGTCTCCTTTGTGTAAGCAGAAGACACTGGTACTGTATTTCAACTTATCACGCTCCATCTCTTTTTTAAATTCAACCATACTGTGATAGCTTCTTCCAAGAGGATCCCTAACTGCAAGATCATTAATTATTCCCATCTCATTACACAAGACCAGATCTAGGATAGCTTGCTCCCTTGTCGGTTCCATTACATACTTTTCAAGGAAGCTATCATGGATACACTCGATGAACTCCTCCTCAAGGCTGCCTTGACGGACCTGGTTTGACTAATTGATGTATAGATTAAAATTCCCCATGATAATTACTGTACCATTTTTACATTCATCAGGTTTTTTTAAATTTCTCGCCCCACCAAGAAATCATTATTTGGTGGCCTATGGACTACGCCTATCAGTGACTTTTTCTCCTTAGTATTTCTAATTTCCACCCAAATGGATTCAACTTCTTTTTCCATAGAACCTATATAGGATACAGATAGGCTGGAAATTTGGGCAAAGAAATGGCAGATGGAGTTCAATCCAGATGAATGTGCAGTGATACATTTTGATAGAACTAACGTCGGGAGGAGCTATACGATAAATGGCAGAACCATAAAGGGTGTAGATACGCAGAGGGAACTGGGTGTGCAAGTCCACAGATCCTTGAAAGTGACGTCACAGGTGGAGAAGGTAGTGAATAAGGCATATGGCATGCTGGCCTTTATAGGACGGGGCATAGAGTATAAAAGTTGGGGTCTGATGTTGCAGTTGTATAGAACGTTGGTTCGGCTGCATTTGGAATACTGCGTCCAGTTCTGGTCGCCACACTACCAGAAGGACGTGGAGGCTTTAGAGAGAGTGCAGAGGAGGTTTACCAGGATGTTGCCTGGTATGGAGGGGCTTAGTTATGAGGAGAGATTGGGTAAACTGGGGTTGTTCTCCCTGGAAAGACGGAGGATGAGGGGTGACCTAATAGAGGTGCATAAAATTATGAAAAGCATAGATAGGGTGAACGGTGGGAAGCTTTTTCCCAGATCGGTGGTGACGTTCACGAGGGGTCATAGGTTCAAGGTGAGGGGGCGGGGGCGGGGGACGTTTAACACGGATATCAGAAGGACGTATTTTACACAGAGGGTGGTGGGGGCCTGGAATCCGCTGCCAGGCAAGGTGGTGGAGGCGGAAACACTGGGAACGTTTAAGACTCTTCTAGATAGCCACATGAACGGAGTGGGAATGGAGGGATACAAAAGAATGGTCAAGTTTGGACCAGGGAGCGGCGCGGGCTTGGAGGGCCGAAGGGCCTGTTCCTGTGCTGTTTTGTTCTTTTTTCTTTGTATATCATCTCTCATTACTGCCCTGATGTCATCCTTAAATATCAGAGCCACACCACCTCCCTAACCATGTGTGTACCGCTGTAGAGCGATGAAGATTTGTAGAGAAAAGATCTATACACATTTAGAACTGAATAATCTCATTAGCGATAGACAACATGGTTTTGTACGAGGGAGGTCATGCCTCACAAATCTGGTTGAGTTTTTTGAGGAGGTGACAAAAATGATTGACGAGGGAAGGGCCGTGGATGTCGTCCACATGGATTTTAGTAAAGCATTTGACAAGGTCCGTCATGGCAGGCTGGTGCAAAAGGTTAAAGCTCACGGGATCAAAGGTGAACTTGCTAGATGGGTACAGAACTGGCTTAGCCAGAGAAGACAGAGGGTAGCAGTGTAGGGGTCTTGTTCTGATTGGAGGCCTGTGACTAGTGGTGTTCCGCAGGGCTCTGTACCGGGATCTCTGCTATTGGTGATATATATAAATGATTTGCAAGTAGATGTAGCTGGACTGATTAGTAAGTTTGCGGACGACACAAAGATTGCTGGAGTTGCAAAAGTGATGAACATTGTCAGAGAAAACAGCAGGATATAGATAGGCCAGAAAATTGGGCAGAGAAATGGCAGATGGAATTTAATCCAGATAAATGCGAAGTGATGCATTTTGGTAGATCCAATGCAGGGGGGGTGCTGTACAATAAATGGCAGAACCATCAGGAGTATAGACACACAGAGGGATCTGGGTCTGCAAGTCCACAGATCCTTAACGGTGGCAGCACAGGAGGAAAAGGTGGTGAAGAAGGCATATGGCATGCTTGCCTTCATTGGACGGGGCATAGAGTATAAAAGTTGGCGTATGATGTTGCAGTTATATAGAACGTTGGTTCGGCCACATTTGGAATACTGCATCTAGTTTTGGTCGCCAAACTACCAGAAGGACGTGGAGGCTTTGGAGAGAGCGAAGAAAAGATTTTCCAGGATCTTGCCTGGTTTGGAAAGTATTAGCTATGAGATGAGATTGAGTAAACTCGGGTTGTTCTCCCTGGAAAGACGGAGGTTAAGGGGCGACCTATTCGAAGTTTATAAAATTATGAAGGGCATAGATAGGGTGAACAGTTGGAAGCTTCTTCCCAGGTCAGAAATGACAAACACAAGGGGTCACAAGTTCAAGGACTGGGGGGAGGGGGGGGGGGGCAAGGTTCAATACAGATATGCGGGGGACGTATTTTACACATAGGGTGGTGGGGGCCTGGGATGCACTACCAAGCAAGGTGGTTGAGGCAGACACGCTAGGATCATTTAAGACTTATCGAGATAGCCACATGAACAGAATGGGAATAGAGGGATACAAACGGATGGTCGAGTTAGGAACACATGATCGGTGCAGGCTTGGAGGGCCGAAGGGCCCATTTACTGTGCTGCATTGTTCTTTGTTCTTCGTTCTTTGAAGGTTTGATCAAATGTTATTGACAGCTTTGTCGCACAGAACTGTTCAAAGATAGACAACTTGTCGAAATGGGAGGCTGAAATTTTCCGAGATAGAAGAGTTGAAACTCCAGAGCCTGCAATGCAAATGCAGTGGGATGTCTTATTCAAAACTGTCCCGCACTGTGATGGTTTCAATGGATTTGAGTAAAACAATAAGAGTGCATGACGGTATTCTCTCCCCCGTCTTGCCAGCAATGTGATAGCACTGCGCGAAGAATCATCAGTTAAAATAAGGTATTTTTCAGAGTCAAAACGGGCCACTAAGTTGGTGACAGTAACTGACGGTTTTCTTTAGAAATATTCTCTTTCTGCGTCGCTCCCGAGGAAAATCTGATGCCTTTTCATATTCGAGTATATAACGTGGCAGCATGGAAGCTAAATTTTCTGTTATAACTAATTAGCTCCAGAAGGATTTTAACTCTGTGCCGTTCCTTGGGGTTCGCGCTTCTTTGATGACCTTTTCTTCATCCACAGCTCTCTCATTGGTCCTTCAGAGGATGAGGAAGGATCCAAAGACGGTCTCCCCTCCCTCTCATTACCAGCCATCTTGAGTGCATATGCCCACGCCTGACTTTATGGTGCACGGAATGTCATTGAAGAGTGTATTGGTGAAGCTGACTACATTAAAAAGAACTGCTGCTATGATCGACCAGGAGTTAGAGCGTTCCCTCAAAATACCTACGAACCCATTCCAAGAAGTAAAGAGGGCCTTTGAATAGCTCTCCATTACTTCTGTGAACCCATCACATCTCTCCCCCACTCCTCACCCCACCATTTACTGAACCCATTTCCATTTTGGGCGGCAGAGATGGCAGAGTGATTAGCACTTCTGACTCACAGTGCCAGGGACGCAGGCCCAATTCCGGCCTTGGGTGACTGTGTACATTTCTGTGTCCACGTTCGCCCTGTGTCTGCCGAGGATTCCACTGGGTGCTGTAGTCTCCTCCCACACTCCAAAGGTTTATATGGTAGTTGAATTGCCATGCTTAATTATCTCTTAGTGTCCAAATATGTGCAGTTTAGGTGCATTAGCCATGCTAAATTGTCCCTTTGTCTCCAAGTGTGCAGGTTAGTTGAATGAGCCGTGAGAAACGTGTGGCGTTAGGGCATGGGATTGGGCTCGTTTGGGCAGCCGGTGCAGACTCAATATGCACGGTGGCACAGTGATTAACACTGCTGCCTCACAGCGCCAGGACCTCGGGTTCAATTCCTGTGTCGAGTTGGCACATTCTTCCTGTGTCTGCGTGGGTTTCCTGCGGGTGCTCCAATTTCCTCTCACACTCCAAAGATGTGTCAGTTAGGTTGATTGGCCATGCTAAATTGACCCTAGTGTCAGGGGGATTAGCAGGATAAACATGTGAGCCTGGGGGTGATTGTGGTCACCGCAGATTGGATGGGCCGAATGGCCTCCTTCTGCAATGTCGGCACTCTATGGATTACTGCCACATGTATTGGGGTAGAGCGATAAGCAATGTTTCTTGCGCACTGCACAGACAATGCCAACAGCTCAGAGAATCCATAGAGGAGAAGGAAATGACAGCGTGTAGAATACCATGTTACATTCATAGCTAGAGTGCAGCGAAAGATTAGCTTAATAGAGATAGTCAATTCAAATGTCTGATGGCAGGAGGAAAAACGCTGCTCTTGAATTGTTCGGGGCGTGTTCTCAGACTTTTGTATTTTTTTCCCGACATTATAAGCTGGAAGGTAGTATGCCTGGTATGTGTGGGGTCCTTGGTTATGCAGGCTGCTTTTCCCGAGGCATCAGCAAGTTTTGACGGAGTTAATGGATTGGAGACTGGCTTGTGTGATGGACTGGGCTACGTTCACATCCCTTTGTTGTTTCTTGCGATATTGGTCAGAGCAGGAGCCATACCAAACTGTGATATATCGGGAAAGGATGCTTTCTTTGGTTAATCTGTAAAACGTTCTTGAGAGTCATGCCGGATGTGCCGAATTTCCTCAATGTCTTGAGAAAGTAGAAGCGTTGGTCAGCTTTCTTAACTGCGTGGAGTGACGAGGAGAGGTTGTTTTTGATCTGGACACGTAGGAACGTGAAGCTGTCGACCATTTCCATTTCATCCCCGTTGATATAGAGAGGGGCATATCATCCACTACGCTTCCAGAAGTCAATGACTATCTCCTTCATTATACTGATATGGAGCGAAAGATTATTGTCGTCACACAAGTTAACCAGATTCTCGACATCTTTCCTGTACTCCGCCTCATCCTTTTTTGAGATCTGACCCACTACACTGGTATCATCAGCAAACCGGAAAATGGACTTGGAGCAAAATGAAATTGAAGGTTCCGTGACACTGTGTGACGCAGGGCGGAACGGTGGCACAGTCGTTAGCACTGCTGCCTCACAGTGCCAGACACGTGGGTTCGGTTCCGAGCTTGGGTCTTGTCTGTGCATCGTTTGCACGTTCTCCCTGTGTCTGCGTGGATTTCCTCTGGGTGCTCTGGTTTCCTCCCACAACCGAAAGATGAACAGATCAAGTGCATTTGCCATCCTAAATTACCCCTTAGTGTACTCGAACAGGCGCCGTAGTGTGGCAACTAGGGGATTTTGAGAGTCACTTCATTACAGTGTGAATGTAAGCCTACAAGAATGTAAGACTAATAAGTAAACTTTAACTTTTAGTTCAGCTCTACCCTCGTCAATATGTTGTCGATCTCTCACTCAGTCCCAGAGTTGGCAATCACTGACCCATGTGAGGACCACACAGTCCTGGCGGAACCCTGGAGGGGTACATAAGGTCAAGACTCCGAGTGCTCCGACCAGAAGTGTGACACCAATCTTAACCATGGATGGTACCGATTTAAAAGGAAATATAAAGGGAGAATTGCAGAAACGTCATTAAATAAACGAGGATCATAAGACCATAGAATATAAAAGCAGAATTTGGCCATTCGGCCCATCGAGTCTGCTCCACCATTCGATCATGGCTGACGTATTTCTCAACTCCATTCTCCCGCCGTTTCCCCATAACTTTTGATCCCCTTACCAATCCAGAACCTATTGATCTCTGTCTTAAATACACTCGATGACCTGGCATCCACAGCCTTCTGTGGCAATGAATTTCACAGATCCACGACCCTCTGATTGAATTTCCTGCTCATCTCGGTTCTAAAGATTCCATTTATTCTGAGGCCGTACCCTCAGATCCTAGTCAGACCCATTAATGGAAATATCTTCCCTACATCCACTCGATCCAGGCCATTCCGTCATTCTGCAAGTTTAAATGAGCTCATCCTTCATCCTAAACTCGATGAAGTAGAAATCCAAACGGGTTTACTTACTCTTGAAATGATCAATTCATATAGGAACATGGGAACAGGAGTCGGCCATTCAGCCCATCGACCCTGCTCGGACATTCAGTCAGATTATGGCTGAGATGTGGCCTAGCCCCATGTAGAATCTATACAGTGCATAAGGTGGCAATTCGGCCCATTTTGTCTGCAGCGACTCTGCGGAAGTGTATCCCTCCCAGACCCTGTCCCCGTAACCCTATGTATATACCTCACTAATCACTCATACTACACATCTTTGGACACCAGGGGACATGGCCAATCCACGTAACCTGCATATATTTGAGTGTGCGAGGAAACAGGAGCAACTGGACGATAACCACGCTGACACGGGGAGAACGTGCAAACTGCACACGGACAGTGACCCAAGCTGGGAATCGAACCAGGATCCCTGGCGCTGTGAGGCGGTAGAACGAAATATTGTGTCACTGTGCATTTCATTACCTGCTCTCAGACCATAGCCCTTGATATCCCTGCTCATTATAAGAAAAATCTCAGACTTAAACCGAACAATTGAACCAGCATCCACTGGGGTTTGAAGAATTCCAAACCTCCACCATTCTCTGCTTGTAGAAATGCTTTCTAACATCTCTCCTGAAAGGCTTGAGCCTTCTTTTTTATATTATGGCCCTTATTTCTTGATCCTTCAGCTCGTGGAAACAGTTTATTCTCAACCACCCGGCACTTCCATGTAAATATTCAATAGACTTATTTCAGTTCACCCCTCAACCTTTTGAATTTGGGAAAAATAAGGCTTAATTTGTCTAATTCCTCCTCGTACCTTAACCCCTGAAGTCCAGGTACCATTCTTGCAAACCTGCATTGAACTAGCTCCAGGACCAAAACATTCTGCCTAAAATGGAGTGCCGTACCTGCTGCAGTACTCTAAGTGGGTCTAACTAGGTTATTGTACAACTACAGCATAACATCTGTATCCCTATGCTCCAGCCCTTTCAGGCAAAGACAGCATTGAATTCAAACAAACTTCCCTGAGAATGTCGTCGTGAGCTGCCCCCTTGTTTCGATGCAGTTTTTCTGAAGTGGTCTGTTACCGTGTGGCTCACCAGTTCAGTTCATTGGACACGGAAGAGGTCACCAGTTGGCTGTGAGTCTGGAGGCACGTGTAGGTCAAACCTCGTCAGGGCAGTAGACTTCCTTCCCTGAAATACATTAACGAACCAAAGATGCATTGGTTAGATAGATAGGCCATTGCAAATTAGTGTTCAAAATGTGCAGGTTAGGCAGACTGGTGATGCCATGCTGCACCTTAGTGCCCATAGATGGGCAGGTTAGGTGGATTAGCCATGGTGAATGTATTGAGTTACAGGTACGGTAGAGGAAAGGGTTTGGGTAATATACTCTGCCAGCCACGGTGCAGACACGATGGGCTGAATGGCCTCTTCCACTCTGTGGGGATTCCCTGATGCTTCCATCATCAAACCATGTGTGTTTTAAACCAGTTGGCATGGCGAATGTGGCTAAATTCCATTTCCACTCATATTAATTAGTTGCATTTAGATTTCCCCAGCTGATGTCCTGGATTGGAAGCAGTGTGGCCTGAGTGTTAACCAGGATCCTGATATTGACAGTCCAGTAAAATGGCGGATGCCACAATCACCCCACTATTTACCTTCCGCTGGTCTCACCGTTGTTGTCTGAATACCTGCACTATCCGATCTCCAGCACGGTGGCACAATAGTTTGTACTGCCGCCTCACAGCGTCAGGGACCCGGATTCGATTCTTGGCTTGGATCACTCTCTGTGCGGAGACTGCACGGTGGAGACTGCATGTTCTCCCCGTGTCTGTGTTGGTTTTCTCCGGGTGCTCCGGTTTTCGCCCACAGTCCGAAAGACATGTTGGTTAGATGCATTGGCCATGATAAATTCTCCCTCAGTGCACACGAACAGACATCAGAATTTGGCGATAAGATTATTATCACAATGACTTCATTGCGGCGTTAATGTAAGCCAACTTGTGAAAATGATTAATAAACCAAATGAAAAAATAATTATTATAAAATTATAGTAAATATCTGATTGTTGTTTCAGTTCTGGTGGATGGAAGATTGCCGAAACTGCAGTTCCAGAGGGCCGCTGCTGTTCGGGCGGACAAACCTGGTTAAATGGTAATCTCAGAGCTGATGAGATCAGCTTTGTATTCACTGTCCAGGGGCTGTTCACATCGACAACATTCTTTATGATTTATCAATCTGATTTCAGACACCCATCCCACCGTGGGAGAAGGAGAAGTCAAGAGGACAGCCTGCATCAACTGGAAGATAGAGAATTGCCACCGAGCCCATGAGATAAAGATCAGAAACTGCAGCACTTACTTTGTCTATGAGTTGAAGAAATTATATAATTGCTTTGTCGATTGCACAGGTACACTGACCATTTTCAAATGCCGGGAAGATTGACCGTGTGGTGTTGAGCCTGAACAATATGAATAATATTCATTTATTGTTGACTTTAAAAAAGTAAAAAATGAAGAATATTTTTCTCCATGAAAGCAGAGCGGAAAAAAAACAACAGCGCTCCAGAATATACATTTGTTGATGAACATGTTGACTCAATCTACCTGATGAACGAAGGATACAAAACCAGAACACTGACTGATCTCGTTTTGAGCTGATGTTGCGCTCTGATCTGTCATTATGCTTGCCATATCAAATTAGTTTCCCCAATGTACCATGCCTCGGGACATCCTTTCTTGCAGCGTATCAGGTAGACATAGAAACTATGCAGACGCTGCGACAACGGATGAATGAACACCGCTCGACAATCACCAGGCAAGACTGTTCTCTTCCTGTTGGGGAGCACTTCAGCGGTCACGGGTATTCGGCCTCTAATATTCGGGTAAGCGTTCTCCAAGGCGGCCTTCGCGACACACGACAGCGCAGAGTCGCTGAGCAGAAACTGATAGCCAAGTTCCGCACACACGAGGACGGCCTCAACCGGGATATTGGGTTCATGTCACACTATGTGTAACTCCCACAGTTGCGTGGACCTGCAGAGTTTCACTGGCTGTCTTGTCTGGAGACAATACACATCTTTTTAGCCTGTCTTGATGCTCTCTCCACTCACATTGTTTTGGTTTCTTAAAGACTTGATTAGTTGTAAGTATTCGCATTCCAACCATTAGTCATGTAAATTGAGTCTGTGTCTTTATAAGCTCTGTTTGTGAACAGAATTCCCACTCACCTGAAGAAGGGGCTTAGAGCTCCGAAAGCTTGTGTGGCTTTTGCTACCAAATAAACCTGTTGGACTTTAACCTGGTGTTGTTAAACTTCTTACTGTGTTCACCCCAGTCCAACGCCGGCATCTCCACATCATGACTTCCAATGTAGCCAGGGAGGATACAAAGATTTCTCTCAAGGCCGCAGCAATTTCCTCCCTTGCCTCTCTGTGTTCTGGGGTATATCCCATCAGGCCCTGGGGACTTGTCTACCTTAATGTTTCTCAAGAACCCCAATATCTCCTCCTTTTTCATCTCAACATGAGAAAAACTATCTACAAACCTTTTCCCAGACTCATCATCCACCAAGTCTTCTTTGGTGAATATTGACGCAAAGTACTAATTTAATAGCTCTCCCATTTCCTCTGGCTCCACGTATAGATTCCCTCCCTTGTCCTTGAGTGGGCCAACTCTCTCCCTGGCTATCCTCTTGCTCTTTATATATGCATAAAAAACCTTGGGATTTTCCTTAATCCTGCTGGCCAATGCTTTTTTGTGACCACTTTTAGCCCTCCTTACTCCTTGCTTAAGTTTATTTCTACTTCCTTGTATTACACACTTGCTTCGTGTGTTCCCAGCCTCCTAGCTTTGAGAAATGCTTCCTTTTTCTCTTTGACTAGGGTCACAATATCTCTCGTTATCCAAGGTACCCATAATTTACCACACTTATCCTTCATCCTTACAGGAATGTGCCGGTCCTGAATCCCTATCAACTTCCACTTGAAAGCCTCCCACATGCCAGATGTTGATTTGCCGTCAAATATCTGCCTCCAATCTACATTCTTCAATTCCTGCCTAATATTATTGTAATTGGCCTTCCCACAATTTAGCACCTTAACTTGAGGAGTACACTTATCTTTGTCCATCAGTACCTTAAAGCTTACTGAATTGTGGTCACTGTTCCCAAACTACTCCCCGATTGAAACATCGATCACCTGGCCGGGCTCAATCCCCAATACCAGGTCCAGTATGGCCCCTTCCCTAGTTGGACTATCTACATACTGTTTCAAGAAACCTTCCTGGATGTTCCTTACAAACACTTCCCCATTCACGCCCCGAGCTCTAAGTGAGTCCCAGTCAATATAGGGGAAGTTAAAATTTCCCACGACAACAACGCTGTTACTTTTACACCTTGCCAAAATCTGCTTACATGTCCGTTCCTCTATCTCCCGCTGACAGCTGCGGGTCTATAGTAAACCCCCAACATTGTGACTACACGCTTCCTATTCCTGAACTCTATCCATATTGCCCCACTGTATGAGCCCTCCGAGATGTCCTCCTGCAGTACAGCTGTGATATTCTACTTAACCAGTAGTGCAATTCCCCACTCCTTTTTGATCCCCCTCTATCCTGCCTGAAACATCTGTATCTGAGAATGTTAAGCTGCCAATCCTGTCCTTCCCTTAACCAAGTCTCTGTGAGGGCAACAACAGCATAGTTCCTAATACTAATCCAAGCTCTAAATTCATCTGCCTTACCTGTTACACTTCTCGCCTTGAAACAAATGCACTTCAGTGCACCAAACCCTCTCTGATTATCAACCACACCCTGCCTGCTCTTTATCTGAGTCTTAATGGCCCTACTCTCTGGCTCCTCTTCGGCTAATTCACTTTTGCTTTGGTTCCCACCGCCTGCCAAACTAGTTTAAATCCTCCCGTGTGACACTCGCATAGCTCCCGGCCAGAATAGTTATGCCCTTCCCGTTTAGATGCAACCTGTCCTTCTTGTGCAGGTCGGACCTGCCCTGGAAGAGACCGCAATGGCCCAGATATCTGAAACACTCCCTCCTACACCAGCTGTTTAGCCACGTGTTGAGCTGCACTATCTTCCTATTCCTAGCCTCACTCGCACGTAGCACAAGGAGTAATCCTGAGATGAAAACCCCAGAGGTCCTGCTTTTTAACTTTCTCCCTAACTCCCTAAACTGCTGCTGCAGGACCTCATCTTTCTTCCTACCTATTTCGTTATTACCAATATGTACCATGACTTTTGATTGTCCACCTTCTCTCTTCAGAATGTTTTCTGCCCGTTCAGAGACATCCTGGACCCTGGCACCAGGGAGGCAACATACCATCATGGCGTCTCTTTCACGTTCACAGAAGCGCCTATCTGCACCCCTAACTATTGAGTCCCCTATTACTTTTGTTCAAGTCCTCTTTTTCCCTCCCTTCATCACAACAGAGCCAGCCGTGATGCCACTGCTCCTGCTGTTATCCCCTGATAGGTCATCTCCCCCAACAGTATCCAAAAACGGTATACTTGATAGAGAGGGGGATAGTCAAAGATGTTCCCAGCACTGACTGCCTGACCCTTCTAGCGGTCATCCATCTATCTGCCTGCACCTTGGTTGTGTCTGCAGTGACTGAGGGGAGTGGGGTGCAGTGTCTGAGGGGAGTGGGATGTATTGACTGAGGGGAGTGGGATGTACTGACTGAGGGGAGTGGGATGTAATAACCGAGGGTAGTGGGATGTACTTACTGAGGGGAGTGGGATTTAGTTACTGAGGTGAGTGGGATGCAGTGACTGAGGGGAGAGGGATGTAGTGACTGAGGGGTGTGGGATTTAGTGACTGAGGAGAGTAGGTTGAGATGATTGAGGGGAGTGCGATGTAATGGATGTGGGGAGTGAGATGTAGTGACTGAGGGGAGTAGGATGTAGCTTCTGAGGGGAGTAGGATGTAGTTTCTAAGGAGAGTGGGATGCATTGAACTAATTTAACCAACAGCTTAGCGATTGGCATGGTTTCAACTTTGTGATCTCCCATTTCTCCTCCCTTGTCACAGATCCCAGCACAACAACAACTCTGGGACTCAATAAGGCCTCAGTCCCAAAATCCACTGACCCAGGTTCACCAATCCCAACAGAATCTCCAACCGCATGTATCAATCTGCTGCTAGTTTATTTTTTTCTCGGTTCAATTTCCACAAAATATAATGCTGCAATTCCGGACTCGGCTGAGTGGATGTGGTGGCGAAAGGCTGTGGTTTACTACTGCCATCAGTTGCTTCATTCCTCCGCCCTGAGTCACAAAGTAAAGAATGGCCATGATTGGAGTCTGACATTGTCACAAGAGGCGGATATTTAAAGTGTTAACATTGGCGATACGGCAACTGTGTGAGAAAAGCGGAGATGAAAAACGAAGAAAATAGAACGTGAATTGACTGGGAGGAATAGTTTTTGATAGATATTACATCGTACACTAAACTCTTGATGTTTACAGCTTATTGATTTGGGTTGTGTTGGGTTTAAATACTGAGTACCAGATGATAAATGTGGAGGTAACTTCGATGACAGAACTCGACGAAGAAATAGCGAAGAGTGTGACTATGTACAAGGTGAGACTGCAATGCAATGAGGGCCAACACGAGAGAGATCACATCCTTCCTCTGACAGTCTGCATTCCATGATCACTATGTGCATCTCAGAATTATTAAACATTCCCGTAGTCCTCCTCTCTCCATTCCCACTCGCGCCACTTAACAAGCTGAAGGCAGACTGAATGGCCTCCTACTGATGAGCTGAATGCTTTGCCGAAAGACGGACAGAGCTGGAACTGGACAGAAATGATCCCTCTCTCTCTCTCTCTCTAACTGTCTCTCTCGCGCTGTCTGTCATTCTCTCTCCCTCTGTCTTTCTACTTTCTTCTCTGTCTCTCTGTGTGTTTCTCGATCTGTATATTTCCTGTCTATCTCTTTCACCATATCGCTTCCCATTTCTCTCTGTTTCTGTTTCCGTTTCTCTCTCTCTCTCCCTCTCTCTCTTTGTCTGCCTCTCTGCTAATTTCTCTCTCCCTTTCTCCCTCTCTCTATTCCCCCTCTCCCTTCTCTCTATCTGTCTGTCTCACCCTCTCTATATCTCTCTCTGTGTCTCTATCAATCTTATTCCCTTGGTATGTCTATCTTTATCTCTCTCTCTCATTCTCCCTCTCCGCCTCACTCTTTATCGCTCTGTCCATCTTTCGGTCTTTGTCCATCTCTCCCTTGCTGTCTCGCTGCCTCCATTTCTCTCTCTCTCTCTCCCTCGCTCTCCCTCTTTCTCCCTCTCTCTCACTCTTTCTCTCTCTCCCTCCTTTCTCTGCTCTCACACTCATGCTTTCTTTTCTCTCCTTTCCATGTGAAGCGGATGTCCAAGGATCAACGTGCAAAGGAGCCGATCGATTGGAATCGAGTGGATGTTCAGTTCTCGGATTTGGATGTGCCTGATTCCTGAGGGAGATCCACCTTCTGAGTCAGGACCCGCATCCGATGATCTCGGTGGGATTTCAAGACTCGTTTCACAATGATTCAACCTTAACTTCAGCTTGTTTCATACAAGCAGAGGGTCCACCTTCAATTATAAGCGTGTTAACCTTAAACCCATATTGATTCAATTTTTACTGCAGGGAGCGGGAGCTTTAAATATTTGTTTCTTAACTGTTTGAATAGGGAATTAAAATCCAATTTTTAAATAATGCTTTCTGGTCAGTTGAAAGCAAACTGGCACGACATTTCTGTCCAGTTCCAGTGATCTATTGCTTACTGAGGGAAGCTGATGTAAGATCTCCGCTTGTCTGGAGGCCTTTGTGATTCAGAGAGTTGTCAGCCCTCAGAAAAGGGAGAAGGACAACAGATAGTCCTTGTGGTAGGATAACTTTTCCTTAAATGTCATCACTTGAATGAAGGTTTCTGCAGAATGGGGACATTATTTGACAAAGAAATTTACAGAAGGATCACATTTATTGATGTGTGACGAGATGCCAAAGACTAACAGCATTTTTGTGCAATTAAACCATTGCATTCTGTTGCTGACAGATCTTGTTTGAAATCGGTGCTCAATAAAGCTATGTACACGGTGGTTGAATGTATCCAACAGTTTCTCAATTTGAGTGGAATGTTTGTAGACCCTGGTCGTGAGAAATGGTGCGACATGCACAGGATGCTGTCTGGGCTGCAGAGCTTTAGCTATGAAGAGAGAATGAATAGACTGGGGTTGCTTTCCTCGGAACAGAGGAGACTGAGGGTAGACATGATTGAGATGTGTACAATTCTCAGGGGCAAAGATCGAGTAGACAGGAAAAAATATCTTCCCCTTGTTGAAGGGATGAGAGAGAGTGTGGGGGCGGGGTGGGGTGTTGCAGTGTTGGGAGGGGAGAGACTTAGATTGTTGGCATTTGGAAACGGGCAAAGCTGAATGATCAAATAAGCTAATGGAAGAACATCCATGTTTGTTCGATCAACAGATCAGGGGATTTTAAGGCTATTTTAACAATTGAATAAATGAGGAGGAATTGGTGTTCGTCAGAGGATCTTCGTTGAGTGAGAACAATGGGCTGTTCACATCACATCAGAAACGCAGAGTAAAAACACATTCATTAACACATGCAAACAAGGCAGGAGGAAGAGTAAGGAATAGGACTGTTTCTTTCCTGTTCAAAATTATGATCATTGTGAGATGGCAAGGGCCTCAATACTAACTGCAGTTCACCGATTTAGATAGCAAAACAACTACGGAACTCTCTGTGCTTACTGTTAAAGTCAAACATCACTGGTGAACAGAACTTTGATAAGCATCAGGTGGGGATAGCCTTGCCTGATACTGACACTGCAATGTTATGCGCGTGATATAATCTATTAATACTCTGTCATACTCAGACTTCCCGATTTTTAAATATTCAATGCGGAAACATTACTGACACAATTGGGACTTGTCACTGAGATGGTGCTTTGCTAATTCGAAATTATATTCTCAGAACATCATTGCAGTGCGGAGGGGCGAGTGGGTGCTGTTTGTGTGTATGTGTTTCTTGCTGTGTGTGTGTGTTTGTTTGTGTCTGTATGTATCGTGTATCTCTGTTTCTTTGTGTGTATGAAAATGTGTGTGTTTTGGTGACTGTGTGTGTGTTTGTGTGTGTACGTGTGCATCTGTGTGTGTGTGAATGTGTGTATGTGTGTGAGCCTGTGTGTGTGCTTGTGCGTGTGTTTGGGTGTGTATATGTGTATCTCTGTGTGTGTATGTGTGTTTGACTGTGTGTATGTGAGTGAGTCTTTTTTGTGCTTGTTTCTCTGTGTGTGAGCCTGTGTGATTGAATCTGTGTGTGTAAGTGAGGATATGTGTTTCTATACGTTTGTGCCAGAGAGACAGTCTGTGTGTGAGTGAATGTGTGAATGAGTGAGTGAGTCAGTGTGCGTCTATGAGTGAGTTTCTGCATGTTTCTGTGAGTGAGCGTGTGTGTATGTGTGTGGTTGCAGGGTGGTGCTGGGCATTGTATGGACACTTGATTGTATCAGTGGATGTGCGTTCAATGCAATACAAGGATTGTAATACTGCAGCAAGCATTCTTCTCGCGTGATCTGCTCGAAGGCAGGTCTCACCCACATCACCAGGCGCAGGTCGCAATCCACCCCACGCCAAACTGGGATTGGACCCGGTGCTGTTGACAGCAATGGTTTCCACACGGTCCATCCAACCAACTGGCAAACCAGATGCACACGGAGTCTGGTCTTGTTGCGGCATGATCGACATCGACAGGCTTGTTGTTGCCTGGACCTATGGACAGTGGTTAGCACTGCTGCCTCACAGCGCCAGGTACGCGGGTTCAATTCCGGGTCAGTGTCTGTGTGGAGTTTGCACATTGTCCCTGTGTTTGCGTGGGTTTCTTCCAGGTGCTGTGGTTTCCACCCAAAGTCCAAAGAGGTGCAGCTTGGGTGGATTGGCCATACTAAATTGCCCCTTATTTTCTGGTGGGGTAGCTCGGGGAAATATATGGTGTTATGGGTATAGGGCCTGGGTTGGATTGTGGTCGATGCAGACTCAATGGGCCGATTGGCCTCCTTCTGCACTGTGGGGTTCTATGATCATGTGACTGACCACAAAACATTCCAACTCTTACCTCCTACCACTGGTGGATGTTGGAAAGATTCATAAGTTGTTACTCCGTCAGTTTGTCCGTGCTCTGAAAGCACATTTCTTGGCCATCAGGTTCTGCAGTGAGACTTGTATCTTAGAATCTTAGAAACCCTAGAGTACAGAAAGAGGCCATTCGGCCCATCGAGTCTGCACCGACCACAATCCCACCCAGGCCCTACCCCCATATCCCTACATATTTACACACTAATCCCTCTAACCTACGCATCCCAGGACACTAAGGGCAATTTTACTATGGCCAATCAATCTAACCCGCACACCTTTGGACTTGTACTTGTAGATTCTGGCTTAAAGATGGGGACGCTGCACATTGCATCACAGGTTCCTCATACAGCAAAAAATTGTTCTCCATCAATTAATTCTAAAGCCCTGGGCCTCAATGACAAGGCCACCATCTAATGATCGAAATGGCGGTTTTGTAGGGCCGCCAAGTCAGTGCTAAATGAGGAAGTGAAGTTAACACTGCACTCATTCAGACAAGTGGAGCATATTCCACCCTATTCTTTCCTTGTGACTTGTAGATTGTGAAAATGAAGTGTGCAATGGGGAGGCAAGTTACTCACACGCAATATCCGATCTCAGACCTGACCTTGTTGCATGTGGCTATAGACTCCTTCACTGTCAGAAGAATTCCGATTGGAGATTAACACACTCTAATTATGAGCAAATATCTCCACGCCTGTAGAAAAGCAACTTACTGATGATGCAGATATACTTAACTAAAAAAAAAACGTAAGGATGGGCGGCACGGTGCCACAGAAGTTAGTTAGCACTGCTGCCTCACAGTGCCAGGAATCCGCATTTCATTCCTGGCCTCGGGTTGCTCTCTCTGTGGAGTTTGCGAATTTTCCCTGTGTCTGCGTGGGTTTCCTCTGCTTGCTCTGGTTACCTCCCACAGTAGTCATGATATGGAGACGCCGGCATTCGACTGCGGTAAACACAATAAGAAGTTTACCACCACCAGGTTAAAGTCCAACAGGTTTATTTGGTAGCAAAAGCCACACGTTTTCGGAGCACTGCTCCTTCGTCAGGTGAGCGGAAATTATGTTCAGGAACAGGGCACATAAAGACACAAACTCAATTTACAGAATAATGGTTGGAATGCGAATACTTACAGCTAATCAAGTCTTAAAGGTACAAACAATATGAGTGGAAAGAGCACCAAGACAGGACAAAGAGATGTGTATTGTCTCCAGACAGGACAGCCAGCGAAATACCGCAAGTCCAGGCAAGCTGTGAGGATTACAGATAGTGTGACATGAACCAATATCCCGGTTGAGGCCGTCCTCATGTATGCGGAACTTGGCTATTTTTTTTTTTCTGCTCAGCGACTCTGCGCCATCCTGTATCGTGGAGGCCGCCTTGGAGAATTTATTGGTGGACAGAGTACCCTTCGTCGTCCAGTACGTCCCCGGAACGGAGAAGCTACGGCATCTCCTCCGGAGCCTTTAACATGTCATTGATGAAGACGAACATCTCGCCAAGGCCATCCCCACACCCCATTGTGCTGTTCTGTATGCAATTAATTACTTGAATTCAAATCGCACTGTGCTAGGTTCTGAACTTCATTCTGTCTGAAATAAAAAACATGGAAATGAGAAGCAGGAGGAGGCCATTCTTGCCTTCGAGCATACTCCTTCATTTATTATGATCGTGGCTGATCATCAAATTCAATATCCTGATTCTCCCCGTTCCCCCATATCCCTTGAAACATTTAACACCACCAGCCATATTTTTAATTTCTTCTTGAAATCAAACAACGTTTTGGCCTCAAATACTTTCTGTTGCAGTGAACTTTACAGATGTCCGAGTCTCTGGATGAAGAAATTTCTCTTCACCTCAGTCATGAAAGTTCTGCACCTTATCCTCAAACTATGACCCCCTAGTTATTGAGTCCCCACCACTGGGGCCATTCTTTCTGAATCCACCCTGTCTAACACTGTTAGATTCTGTAAGTTTCTCTGAGATCCCCTGCCGCACTTCGAAACTCCAATGAATATCATCTTAACCATCTTTTTCTCTCTGCATATTACGTAAATATGCATGATCAGTGCAGAAAAATGACCATTATGTTCGCGTACCCAATATGGAATTTCAGAGTCAGTATAATGAGGAAGCATCCCCCTCCAGTCATAGAAATCATAGAAACCCTACAGTGCAGAAGGAGGCCATTCGGCCCATCGAGTCTGCACCGACCACAATCCCGCCCAGGCCCTACCCCCACATATTTTACCCGCTAATCCCTCTAACCTACGCATCTCAGGACTCTAAGGGACAATTTTTAACCTGGCCAATCAACCTAACCCGCACATCTTTGGACTGTGGGAGGAAACCGGAGGAACCCCACGCAGACACGAGGAGAATGTGCAAACTCCACACAGACAGTGACCCGAGCCGGGAATCGAACCCGGGACCCTGGAGCTGTGAAGCAGCAGTGCTAACCACTGTGCTACCGTGCCGCCCTGCTTGCACATTCTCCCTGTGTTTGCATGGATTTCCTCCAGGTGCTCCGGTTTCCTCCCACCGTCCAAAGATGTGTGGGTTAGGTGAATTGACCATTCTAAATTGCCCCTTAGTGCCCCGGAATGCATAGTTTAGAGGGATTGGTGGGGTAATATGTGGGGTGACGGGGATTGGGCCTGGGTGGGACTGTTGTCGGTGCAGACTTCCACACTTTAGGGATTCTATGATTCAATGATTCATTTCAGAAGGATTTAGATATTGACTTCTCTGCTATAAATCACAGGGCTATGGAAGAAGTCTTGGAAAATGGGATTAATGCCCTCAGATATTTGTTGAAGGGCACGGGCACGATGGGCTGAATGATCTCCTTCTATGCTGTCAAAGACTATGAATCTATGAATCTAATTATAACCTTTTGAGGCTGGCGTAATTCTGATGATAACGTCTTGCATGTTGCCACAGGCTAATGCATCTATTCTGAGTTGCAGCTTCCACAATTGAATGTAAACATTCACGCACAATCTTCTTCATACAAAAAAAGTAGTTGGTCCGTCCTCTCACACACCTCCACCTTTCACCTCACGCCACACCATCCTCCATCCATCCCCCCCCCCACCCCCCACACACACACACCCCTAAATTGAAAAAGAAATGTATTTCTGTTACAAATGTCAAATATTTCTGTTCCGAGAAATCTGAAGTGAAGCAGAAATTGCTGAAACAACTCAACAGGTCAGCCAGCATCTGTATAGAGAAAAGACGGTGTTCAGGTTTCAGCTCCTAACCCTTCATCAGATGGAATATTTGCTTCTGTCAGGACAGAAACAAGTACTGGCTGTCCTGCTGAAAACTGCCAGCAATTTCTGTTTTTATCTTATTTTAGTACAGCTACTCGACCTCTATCTGCATGATGGTCCTTTTGCACAAGGCAAAATAGTAGTGGTTGTTGGAGGGTTTCACTTTAGTCCCAGGAGAGGCACGGGTGAAGGAGAGGGGGAGACCGAGAGAGGGGAATGATGGTGCAGGGGAGAAAGGCCTTGATCAAAGAAGGAGAAACAGAACAGGGAGACTTAAGAGAGAAGGAGATATAAAGGAAGTAGCAGAATGATTGAACAGGAGATCATGTTGAGTTGGAGTAAGTATAAGCCATGAGGCACAATGTGCCTGTTCGGTCAATCAACAAGTTCAAAGCGGATGTAGTGGTGACCTCAAATCTACTCCTTGTCTGCTCCCCAGCGCGTCCATATCCCTTCCTCCGATGTTGATGGAAACTCTATGTTACAGAATGTTGAATAAAAATAATTGGTTCTGGACCCCACTGGATCTGGAGGACTTGGCATTCAAATACTAACGAACCTCTGAGCAGAATGATTGAAGAAACTGGGTTTGGGTACCTGAGCGTGGTGACGTTGGTGCTTGAGTAGAGTTGGATATGGTGATTGGCCGAAGCTGGAGGTTGTGTCCGGCTTGGGCATGCAGTGAGTTGAACCTGTTTGAAACCATGGAGAAGAACAGTGACTGTGGGGATCCGGAGGAGGTGACTAAGGGGAGTGGGATGTAATGAATGAGGGGGCAGGCTGTGGTAACTGAGGAGGTTGGGATGTAATGACTCAGGGGAGAGGGGTGTAGTCACTCAGGGGAGTGGGATGAAGTGACTGATGGGAGAGGGATGTAGTAACTGAGGGGAGTGGGAAGTAGTGACTGAGTGGAGTGGGACGTAGTGACTGAGGGGAGTGAGATGTAGTGACAGAGTGGAGTGGTATGCAGTGATTGAAGGACGCAGGATGCATTGACTGAGGCAATGAGATGTTGTAACTGACGTGAGTGATATGTAGTAACTGAGGGGAGTGGGGAATAGTGACTGAGAGGAGTGGGATGCAGTAACTGATGCGAGTGGATTGCTGTCACTAAGGGGAGCTAAATGAGTGACTGAGGGGGATGAGATGCAGTGGCTGACAGGAGTGGGATGCAGTGACTGAGGGCAGTGGGATTCAGTGACTGAGGGGAGTGGGATGCAGTGATTGAGGGGAGTGGGATTCAGTGACTGAGGGGAGTGGGATGCAGTGACTGAGGGGAGTGGGATGCAGTGATTGAGGGGAGTGGGATACAGTTACTCACGGTTGTGAGATGCAGTGACAGAGGGGAATGGGTTTTTTTATTGAAGTGAATGGGATGTCATGACTCAGGACAGTGGGCTTTAATAACTGAGGGTCGTGAGATGTAGTGACAGAGGGTAGTGTGATATTTTTGCTGAGGGGAGTGCGGTGTGGTGACTGATGGGAGTGGGACGTCGTGAATGTGTGGAGTGGGATGCAGTCACTAAGGAGAGTGGGATACAGAGACTGAGGAGAGTGGGATGCAGTGACTGAGGGGAGTGCGATACAGTGACTGATGAGATTGGGATGGAGTGACTGCGTGGGGCGGGATGTAATTGCTGAAGGTGGTGGGATGTTTTGACTGAGGTGATTGGGATGTATTGACTGTTGTATTTAGCTGAGGGCGTGTGTGCTGATATTCATATAATCAGCCTGTTATGGAGTTATTTAAACTGAGTGCAGTGATGGATATTGGCGGCAGCATGTTGCAATGAAGGGAATTTCGGATTGATGGAGATTAAGGTCAGTGGAATTGTCTCTATAACAGAAAGCACAGCATTACAGAATGTCACGTTCAGTGAGAGGGTTACGAAGCTGGGTCTGAAACCAATGAGTTCAATTGAAGTAAAAACAAGCACAATTTTAATAATGGCAGTTAAAGTTAAAATGGAATAGCAACACATTTTGACCGGTGAGCTCGTAGAGGTGAAGATGCATGTGGTTGAAGTTATTAAAAAGTTCAGAAGAACAGGGTCATTTGAGAAAGAAATAAAATGTGAGGAAAAATCACCTGAAAGAATCCTGGGATGACAGTGTTGTCGTTTGAGGAGAGGTTGGTTCGACTGAGCCCTGTATTCACTGGAATGTTCAAAATGACAGTGGGTATGATTGAAACGTGTGAAATTGTGACAGTGCTGGGCAGACTGGATGCAGTTTCCTCTGGCCGGGCTTCTGGAACAAAGGTTCACCGTCTCAGTATACGGGGGCGGCTGGATAGGGCAGAGACAAGAGAATACTTTCTCAGAGTGTGGTGAACCTGTGGAATTGTCTGCTATAGGAAGTTGTGGAGGCCAAGTCACCGAATATGTTTAAGAATTGGATTCATTAATTCCACAGATATCTAAGAGTACACAAAAACTGTGGGAACGTGGCATTTAGAGACAGTCTCAAACATGATCATATTGAATAGTGGAGTGGGCTCGAAGGACCGAATGGCCGACAAATGCTTAAGTTTTCAATTGTCCTATTCTGAGATCTCACGAAAACAATATTTTGTCTTCAATTTTCCGAGTTAAGGTGTCACACTGAATAAAGTTAATTCAGGGACAGCCTGACCAAAACTTTGTACAGGTTAGCACTGAGTATAACCAGTTATTTCTTTCTCTACTGCATAAAAAACATATTTTCTGATACTTGAATGGATGCACAACATTGAATTGACTGGAAAAGATATAGTTCGAGTACTTGAGAGAGGTCAGTTTTTGTCCAATGTGTGCAGGAGGGTTTCCTAACACAGTATGTAGATAGGCCAACAAGAGGCGAGGCCACATTGGATATGGTACTGGGTAATGAACCAGACCACGTGTTAGATTTGGAGGTAGGCGAGCACTTTGGTGATAGTGACCACAATTCGGTTACATTTACTTTTGCGATGGAAATGCATAGGTATATACCGAAGAGCAAGATTTAAAGCTGGGGGAAAGGAAATTATGATGCGATTAGGCGAGATTTAGGATGCATAGGTTGGGCAAGGAGACTGCAGGGAATGGGCACAATTGAAATGTGGCGCTTGTTCAAGGAACAGCTGCTGCGTGTCCTTGATAAGTATGTACCTATCAGGCAGGGAGGAAGTGTTCGAGCGAGGGAACCGTGATTTACAAAAGACGTTGAATCTCTTGTGAAGAGGAAGAAGGAGATTTATGTAAAGATGAGACATCAAGGCTCAGTTAGGGCGCCTGAGAGTTACAAGTTAGCCAGGAAGGGCCTAAACAGTGATTGAAGAAGAGCCTGAAGGGGACATGAGAAGTCTTTGGCAGGTAGGATCAAGGAAAACCCTAAAGCTTTCTATAAGTATGTCAGGAGTAAAAGAATGACTCGGGTAAGATTATGGCCAGTCAAGGACAGTAGTGGGAAGTTGTGCGTGGCGCCTGAAGAGATAGGAGAGGCGCTAAATGAATATTTTTCGTCAGTATTCACGCTGGAAAAAGACAATGTTGTCCAGGAGAATACTGAGATACAGGCTATTGGACGAGACGGGATTGAGGTTAATAAGAAGGAGCTGTTAACAATTCTGGAAAGTGTGAAAATAGATAGGTCCCCTGGGCCGGATGGGATTTATCCTTGGATTCTCTGGGAGGCGAGGGACGAGATTGCAGTGCCTTTGGCTTTGACCTTTATGTCGTCATTGTCTACCTGAATAGTGCCAGAAGATTGGAGGATCGCAAATTTTGTCCCCTTGTTCAAGAAGGGGAGTCGAGGCAAATCTGGTAATTATAGACCAGTGAGCCTTACTTCTGTTGTGGGCAAAGTTTTAGAAAGTATTATAAGAGATAGGATTTACAATCATCGAGAAAGGAATATTTTGATTAGGGATAGTGAACACGGTTTTGTGAAGGGTAGGTCGTGCCTCACAAACCTCGTTGAGTTCTTTGAGAAGTCGACCAAAGAGGTGGATGAGGGCAAAGCATTTGATGTGATGTATATGGATTTCAGTAAAGCGTTTGATAGGTTCCCCACGGTAAGCTATTGCAGAAGATACGGAGGCATGGGATTGAGGGTAATTTAGCAGTTTGGATCAGGAATTGGCTAGCTGTAAGAAGACAGAGGGTGGTGGTTGATGGGAAATGTTCATCCTGGAGTTCAGTTACTCGTGGTGTAGCGCAAGAATCTGTTTTGGGGCCGCTGCTGTTTGTCATTTTTATAAATGACTTGGATGAGGGCGTAGAAGAATGGGTTAGTAAATTTGCAGATGACACTAAATTCGGTGGAGTTGTCGACAGTGCTGAAGGTTGCTACAGGTTGCAGAGGGACATAGGTAAGCTGCAGAGCTAGACTGGGAGGTGGCAAATGGAGTTCAGTGCGGAAAGTCTGAGGTGATTCACATTGGAAGGAGTAGCAGGATTACAGAGTACTGGGTTAATGGTAAGATACTTGGTAGTGTGGATGAACAGAGAGATCTCGGTGTGCATGTGCAGAGATCCCTGTGAAGTTGGCACCCAGGTTGATCAGGTTGTTAAGACGGCGTACAGAGTGTTAGCTTTTATTGGCAGAGGGATAGAGTTTCAGAGCCTGGAGGTCATGTTGCAGCTGTACAAAACTCTGGTGCGGCCGCACTTGGAGTATTGCATACAGTTCTGGTCGCCGCATTATACAAAGGATGTGGAAGCATTGGAAAGGGTGCAGAGGAGATTTACCAGGATGTTGCTTGGTATGGTGGGAACGTCTTCTGAGGAAAGGCTGAGGGACTTGAGGTTGTTTTCGTTAGAGAGAAGATGGTTAAGAGGTGACTTAGTAGAGGCATACAAGATTATCAGAGGATGAGACAGGGTGGATAGTGAGACCCTTTGTCCTCGCATGGTGATAGCTCGCACGAGAGGACATACTTTAAATTGAGGGCTGATAGATCTAGGACAGATGTCAGAGGAAGGTTCTTCACTCAGAGAGTAGTAAGGGCCTGGAATACCCTGTCTGCAGCAGTAGTGGACTCGCCAACATTAAGGGCATTTAATTGGTCATTGGATAAACATATGGATGATATTGGAATAGTGTAGGGCTTTAGATTGGTTTCACTGGTTGGCGCAACTTTGAGTGCCGAAGGGCGTGTACAGCACTGTAATGTTCTGTGTTCTATGTTCTATGCAGATATATATAATCCCAGCTCCTTCCTCCCAACTCTCTCTCTCTCTCTCTCTCGCCCTCATTCTCTCGCTTTCTCTTTGCCTTTCTCTTATTCAAATGATTTTGTGAAGTAATGATTGTATCTATGGCTTTGGTATGAAAGGTCTAGTATTATCACTCTCTCGTCAACAAAAACACCCCCATATTTTGTTTACTATTTCGCATTTCCTTCACCAAGAGACAGGAAGCAACATGCAAATATTTCCGCACAGGGAAGTAATTATTTATCAAACCATGGAGTCATGCACGTACACAAGATTTATATTGCTTCCAAAGCCCCACAATCATTTGCGTGGAGCCAATAAATGGGTCCCTTAATCCAACAGGGTTATTGGCTCCAACTATTATTTTACAGACATCTGGTAGAAGTTCCCGTTTATTTGCACTTTATTCGACTACTTATAAAGCCCAGCATATTGCTCATTCGAACTTTTCAAATCTTTAAGCATTTCCAATGTAATTTCTCTCTCTCTTTCTTCTCGTTATACCAGCTGATAAATCAAACGCAATTCAAACGTCACATGAGGTGAAAATAGCCCTGCTCCCCCCGCCCACCTGTACACAATTGTTCACTAATGGCCAACTGTCTGCCAGTTGCACTCTCTTACTGATAATCTACGTTTTTTTATCCTACAAGCTTACCTTTGGCATTTCTTGACATTAATCTGATTTAAGATGTCACCACCTGCCCCAATATTAGCAGGTGATTAATAGTCAATGTTGGGATAGTAATTTCTGTTCACTAGCTTCACAACGGTCTGTGTGCTGTAGATTCAAACATTCTCTCAGTTAGAGTTTCATGTTGTTTGCATCTGATTCTCAATATGTTTGTGCGCTATTTCGGAATGCTGGCCTATATGTCTGACATTAAGCATCGATTCCAGCTATGTTACCACCAGCAGCTGAAATGTTCAGTCCCCCTACCATTGTTCATCCTGAGAGAGGCAAGGAGGAGCGATTTGCTACAGGACTGCTGGGGAAAGAGATCGACATTTAAATCACTTTTTCGCGGGCTTGGTTTATGAATTTATTTATTTTTAAACTTTTAAAGTATAGACTGGAAGTAGGCCGCGCGCATGGTGTTGTGGGAAGGATTTATGAATTTTATTTTAGCGCGCGGGAGGTTTAAGGGGGAGGCCGCAATATTCAGCGGGCAGCGTTGCAGCGGACAGCAGAGTGAGCAGGGAGCAGAGTGAGAGCTAAAGGGCTTTGGGTCATCAGACTTCGGCGGAAACAGGCACAGGCAGCGTAGGTTTAGATAGTTTTTCCTGTGTGATTGGAAGAAAGGGGGAATTATGAGTGTGAGGCCAGCTTGTTGTTCTCACTGTCGGATGTGGGAGGTCCTGGAGTCAGCTAGCCTCCCGGACGTCCATATCTGCGCCAGGTGCGTCGAGCTGCAGCTCCTAAGGGACAACGTTAGGGAACTGGAACTGCAGCTCGATGACCTTCGTCTGGTTCGGGAGAATGAGGAGGTGATAGATAGGAGTTACAGGCAGGTGGTCACACCGGGGCCACGAGAGACAGACAAGTGGGTCACGGTTAGGAATGGTAAGGGGAGGGGTCAGGTACTAGAGAGTACCCCAGTGGTTGTGCCCCTTAAAAATAAGTACTCCTGTTTGAGTGCTGTTGGGGGGAGCAGCCTACCTGAGGGAAGCAACAGGGACCGTGTCTCCGGCGCAGAGTCCGGCCCGGCAGCTCAGAACGGTAGGGAAAGGGAGGATGAGCAAACTGACCACAGCACCAGGGTACAGGGAGCCGTTCAAGTGGGGGGAGAAACAAGAAATGTAGCAGAAATTGGGGATAGTACACTTCTGGATGCTGTTGGGGAGGACGACGTCGCAGGGGTAAGCCATAGTGTACAGGTCACTGGTTCAAAGTCTCTCCTTGTGGCTCAGAAGGGAAGGGGGGAGAGGAGTAGAGGATTAGTCATTGGGGACTCCATAGTTAAAGGGACGGATAGGAGATTCTGGGGGAATGCGAGAGAGACTCGCGGTTGGTGTGTTGCCTCCCAGGAGCCAGAGTCCATGATGTCTCGGATCATGTTTTCGAAATCCTTAAGGGGGAGGGGGACCAGCCCCAAGTTGTGGTTCAGATAGGCACTCAAGACATAGGTAGGAAAAGGGATGGGGAGGTAAGGCAGAAATTCAGGGAGTTAGGGTGGAAGCTTCGGGCAAGAACAAACAAAGTTGTGATCTCTGGTTTGTTACCCTGCCACGTGATAGTGAGGAGAGGAAGAGGGAGAGGGAGCAGTTGAACACGTGGTTACAGGGATGTTGCAGGAGGGAGGGTTTCAGATACCTGGACAATTGGGGCTCTTTTTGGGGTAGGTGGGACCTCTACAAACAGGATGGTCTGCACCTGAACCAGAGGGGTACCAATATCTTGTGGGGGGGAGGGTGATTTGCTAATGCTCTTTGGGTGGGTTTAAACTAATTCAGCAGGGGGGTGGGTCCCTGAATTGTAGCTCCGGTGTACAGGAGGTTGAGAGTAGTGAGATCATGGATGAGGTTTCAGGGTCGCAGGAGTGTACTGGCAGGCAGAAAGGTGGTTTGAAGTGTGTATACCTCAACGCCAGCAGCATCCGGAATAAGGTGGGTGAACTTGCAGCATGGGTTGTTACCTGGGATTTCGAAGTTGTGGCCATCTCGGAGACATGGATAGAGCAGGAACAGGAATGGTTGTTGCAGGTTCCATGGTTTAGATGTTTCAGTAAGCGCAGGGAAGGTGGTGAAAGCGGTGGAGGTGTGGCATTGTTAGTCAAGGACAGTATTACGGTGGCAGAAAGGACATTTGATGAGGACTCGTCTACTGAGCTCGTTTGGGCTGAGGTTAGAAACAGGAAAGGAGAAGTCACCCTGTTGGGCGTTTTTTATAGACCTCCGAAAAGTTCCAGAGATAGAACATAGAACATAGAACATAGAAAGCCACAGCACAAACAGGCCCTTCGGCCCACAAGTTGCGCCGATCACATTCCCACCTCTAGGCCTATCTATAGCCCTCAATCCCATTAAATCCCATGTACTCATCCAGAAGTCTCTTAAAAGACCCCAACGAGTTTGCCTCCACCACCACCGACGTCAGCCGATTCCACTCACCCACCACCCTCTGAGTGAAAAACTTACCCCTGACATCCCCCCTGTACCTACCCCCCAGCACCTTAAACCTGTGTCCTCTCGTAGCAACCATTTCAGCCCTTGGAAATAGCCTCTGAGAGTCCACCCTATCCAGACCCCTCAACATCTTGTAAACCTCTATCAGGTCACCTCTCATCCTTCGTCTCTCCAGGGAGAAGAGACCAAGCTCCCTCAACCTATCCTCATAAGGCATGCCCCCCAATCCAGGCAACATCCTTGTAAATCTCCTCTGCACCCTTTCAATGGCTTCAACATCTTTCCTGTAATGAGGTGACCAGAACTGCGCGCAGTACTCCAAGTGGGGTCTAACCAGGGTCCTATAAAGCTGCAGCATTATCTCCCGACTCCTAAACTCAATCCCTCGATTAATGAAGGCTAGTACGCCATACGCCTTCTTGACCGCATCCTCCACCTGCGAGGCCGATTTAAGAGTCCTATGGACCCGGACCCCAAGGTCCTTCTGATCCTCTACACTGCTAAGAATGGTACCCTTCATTTTATACTGCTGCTCCATCCCATTGGATCTGCCAAAATGGATCACTACACACTTATCCGGGTTGAAGTCCATCTGCCACTTCTCCGCCCAGTCTTGCATTCTATCTATGTCTCGCTGCAACTTCTGACATCCTTCCAAACTATCCACAACACCACCTACCTTGGTGTCGTCAGCAAACTTACCAACCCATCCCTCCACTTCCTCATCCAGGTCATTTATGAAAATGACAAACAGCAAGGGTCCCAGAACAGATCCCTGGGGCACTCCACTGGTCACTGACCTCCATGCAGAGAAAGACCCCTCCACAGCCACTCTCTGCCTTCTGCAGGCAAGCCAGTTCTGGATCCACAAGGCAACAGCCCCTTGGATCCCATGCCCTCTCACTTTCTCAAGAAGTCTTGCATGGGGGACCTTATCGAACGCTTTGCTGAAGTCCATATAGACCACATCCACCGCTCTTCCTTCGTCAATGTGCTTGGTCACATTTTCAAAGAACTCAACCAGGCTCGTAAGGCACGACCTGCCCCTGACAAAGCCGTGCTGACTACTTTTGATCATACTAAACTTCTCTAGATGATCATAAATCCTGTCTCTCAGGATCCTCTCCATCAACTTACCAACCACTGAGGTTAGACTCACCGGTCGGTAATTTCCCGGGCTGTCCCTGTTCCCTTTCTTGAATATAGGGACCACATCCGCAATCCTCCAATCCTCCGGAACCTCTCCCGTCTCCATCGACGATGCAAAGATCATCGCCAAAGGCTCCGCAATCTCCTCCCTCGCCTCCCACAGTAACCTGGGGTACATCCCATCCGGTCCCGGCGACTTACCAACCTTGATGCCATTCAATAGTTCCAACACATCCTCATATAGAGGAAAAGATTGCAAAGATGCTTCTGGATAGGAGCGAAAGTAACAGGGTAGTTCTTCTGGGGGACTTTGACTTTACAAATATTAAGTGGAAAAGCTAGATTTCGAGTACTTTAGAGGGGTCAGTTTTTGTCCAATGTGTACAGGAAGGCTTCCTGACACAGTATGTAGATAGACCAGCAAGAGGCGAGGCCACATTGGATTTGGTACTGGGTAATGAACCAGGCCAGGTGTTAGATTTGGAGGTAGGTGAGCACTTTGGTAACAGTGACCACAATTCGATTACGTTTACCATAGCAATGGGAAGGAATAGGTATATACCGAAGGGCAAGAGTTATAGCTGGGGGAAAGGAAATTATGATGCGATTAGGTGAGATTTAGGTGGCATAGGTTGGGGAAGGAAACTGCAGTGGATGGGCACAATTGTAATGTGGAACTTGCTCAAGGAACAGCTACTACACGTCCTCGATAAATATGTACCTGTCAGGCAGGGAGGAAGCAGTCGTGTGAGGGAATCGTGGTTTACTAAAGAGGTTGAATTTCTTGTGAAGAGGAAGAAGGAGACTTATGTTAAGCTGAGACGTGAAGGCTCAGTTAGGGCACTTGAGAGTTACAAGTTAGCCAGAAAGGACCAAAAGAAAGAGTTAAGAAGAGCCAGGAGGGGGCATGAGAAGACTTTGACAGGTAGGACCAAGGAAAACCCTAAAGCTTTCAATCGGTATGTCAGGAGTAAAAGAATGACTCGGCTAAGATTAAGGACAGTAGTGGGAAGTTGTGCGTGGAGTCTGAAGAGATAGGAGAGGCACTAAATGAATATTTTCCGTCGGTATTCACACAGGAGAGGGACAGTGTTGTCGAGGGGAGTACTGAGATGCAGGCTGTTGACCTGGACGGGATTGAGGTTCATCAGGAGGAGGTGTTAACTATTCTGGAAAGGGTAAAAATAGATATGTGCCCTGGGCCGGATGGGATTTATCCTAGGATTCTCTGGGAGGCTAGAGGGAAGATTGCAGAGACTTTGGCTTTGATCTTTGTGTCGTCATTGTCTCCAGGAACAGTGCCAGAAGACTGGAGGATAGCAAATGTTGTCCCCTTGTTCAAGAAGGGGAGTAGGGACAACCCTGGTAATTATAGACCGGTGAGCCTTACTTCCGTTGTGGGCAAAGTTTTGGAAAGGATTAAAAGAGATAGGATTTATAATCACCTAGAAAGGAATAATTTGATTAGGGATAGTCAGCACGGTTTTGTGAAGGGTAGGTCGTGCCTCACAAACCTCATTGAGTTCTTTGAGAAGGTGACAAAAGAGGTGGATGAGGGTAACGCGGTTGATGTGGTGTATATGGATTTCAGCAAAGCGTTTGATAAGGTAAGCTTGGTAAGCTTTTGCAGAAAATACGGACACATAGAATTGAGGGTGATTTGGTGGTTTGGATCAGGAATTGGCTAGCTGTAAAAAAACAGAGGGTGGTGGTAGATGGGAAATATTCATCCTGGAGTTCAGTTACTCGTGGTGTACCGCAAGGATCTGTTTTGGGGCCATTGCTGTTTGTCATTTTTATTAATGACCTGGATGAGGGCGTAGAATGATGGATTTGTAAATTTACGGATGACACTAAATTCGGTGGAGTTGTAGACAGTGCGGAGGGAAGTGGTAGGTTACAGAGGGACATAGATAAGCTGCAGATCTGGGCTGAGAGGTGGCAAATGGAGTTTAATGCGGAAAGGAGTGAGCTGATTCACTTTGGAAGGAGAAACAGGAATACTTAGTACTGGGCTAATGGTCAGATACTTGGTCGTGTGGACGAACAGAGGGATCTGGGTCTCCATGTGCATAGATCCCTGAAAGTTGGCACCCAGGTTGATAGGGTTGTTAAGAAGGTGAACGGTGTGTTAGCTTTTATTGGTAGAGGGATTGAGTTTCGGAGCCAGGAAGTCATGCTGCAACTGTACAAAACTCTGGTGCGGCCGCACTTGGATTATTGCGTACAGTTCTGATCGCCGCATTATAGGAAAGATGTGCAAGTGTTGGAAAGGGTGCAGAGGAGATTTACCAGGATGTTGCCTGGTATGGTGGGAAAATCGTATGAGGAAAGGCTGAGGGACTTGAGGTTATTTTCGTTAGAGAGAAGAAGCTTAAGAGGTGACTTAATAGAGGCATACAAGATGATCAGAAGATTGGATAGGGTAGATAGTCAGAGCCTTTTTCCTCTGATGGTGATGGCTAACACGAGGGGACATCGCTTTAAATTGAGGGGTGAGAGATATAGGACAGATGTTTGAGGTAGGTTCTTTACTCAGAGAGCAGTAAGGGCATCGAATGCCCTGCCTGCAGCAGTAGTGGACTCGTCAACATTAAGAGCATTTAAATGGTTATTGGATAAACATATGGATGATATTGGAATAGTGTAGATTAGAGGGGCTGTAGATTGGTTTCACTGGTCGGTGCAACATCGAGGGCCGAAGGGCCTGTACTGCGCCGTAATGTTCTATGTTCTATTGTAGGAGGAAATCTAACCACATGTGTTTGAGCTGAGCAAACAGAAATGGGCGTTCTATCATTTTCCTTGCTGGATTATTCTGCTCCTGTCGATTTCTCTATTCCATCAATATCATTCCGTCAGCAAATTGAAATTATTCATTGTATTTGTCCCCTTTTTAAAGTCACTGTTTATTCCAGCATTTATTGCCCATTCCCCATTACCCTCAAGAATGTGGCGGTGGCGAGTTGCCTTCTTGAACCCACTGCCGTCTGTGTCTTTGTGGCGTAGGTACACCCACAGTGCTGTGAGAGAGGCAGTTCTAGGATTTGACTCCGAGGTGGTGAGGGATCAGCCAAAATTATTCCAAATTAAAATGGTGAATGATTTGGAGGGGAGCCTTGTTGGACATGTTGCTATATGCCTGCTGCCTTTGTCCTCCGAGATGATGGTGGTCATGTGTTTGGGAGGTGCTGCATAAGGAACCTTGTTGATTTATTTTGTGCATTTTGTAGATGGTACTTAGTCCTGCCACTATTCGTCGGTGGTGGATGGACTGAATATTGGTGGGAGGGGTAGCAATCAAGCCGGTATTGCTTTGTCCTGAATGGTGTTGAGCTTCTTGAGTGTTTTTGGAGACACACTCATCCAGGCAAGTGGAGAGTATTCCGTCACATTCCTAACTTGTGTCATTTAGATGGTTGACAGTCTTTTGGGGAGATAGGAGATGAGGTTCTTGCCGCAGACTGCATAGAACCTGACCTGCACTGGTAGCCATATTATCCATATGGCAATCCAGTTTAGCGTTTGGTCACTGCTAACCTCCAGGGTGCTGGTGATCGGGGATTCACAGATGGTAATGTAATTCAATGTCATGGGGCGATGATTCGACTATCTCTTGTTGAAGATGGTCATTGCGTGGGCACCTGTGTGGTGCGAATGTTACTTGCAACATGTCAGACTAAGCGGGTACATTGCCCAGATCTTGTTGCATTTCGACCTGGATTGCATCAGTACCAGAGGACCAATGCTACCAGTCCCACGTGATTAACAGGTAGTGGAGGCGTCGTTCCGGTTGGAGTGACAACCCTCATAGCATGTTGTACCTGTCATTGTGGAGGAAGCACTTGGACTGAACTCACTGTACCTCACACAGCGAGACAGCCTCAGGAGGTCCGGGTAAGCAAGTGGGTATAAAATGAACCTTCATAACAAGCTGACCAGTTTGTTGGTCCTCAGTATTTTCTCAAGTGTGTGTACTGTTGGTCAAGTATCGGTAGCGTTTAGTAAAGGAGATGTGTTGGAACGTGAGAACGGTTTCTCTGAAGGGAGTAATGAGAGGGGTATGGAGTACAGCGAGACGAACTCAGTAAGACCCACTGCTTATCCAGTAGGGGCTTGAAATGAACCGAAAAACAGGGAAGCATTGGGGTCAAGAAATCCCTGTTTGTAAATCAGAAAGAAGATACTGGGAGCAATGTTTTTTGCTGTCACAGTGAAGTTGAAATCGTGGATGCACTGCGTCTTGAGGCAGCTGCGGGGGTTCGAGGTCGAGATAATATCTACCTGAGGTATTTCAGTGAGGGAATGGTGTCAAGCTGACTTGTTGGAAATGCATTTACTTGTTGCGTCCCTCTCCACGTTTTTATATATTTGATTGGTCTCCCATCCCCTTCACTCTCCAATAGTAATACTGCTTCCTCATTTTTAGAATATCCCCCAGTGAGATGAGGACTCTACTGCTGCTTCTGAGTCACCTGAGTGAGTCACGTCAATGATGCAAAATGTTCATTTTTCCACTTTAAGAATGCACGTTCTATCTTTATTTTTGATAAGAGAATGCCTCACAAGAACTTATACATAAATCTGTTCAGAATAAAATAATGTATTGACAGGAAACGACAGGGGATGATTTGAGCAGCAAACAGACGTTAGTTGGAGAATTTTAAAATATCACAGAATTGTAGAATGTTCGAATCATATAGTGCAGAAGAAGCCATCCAGTCCATCGAGTCTGCACCAATACGCGAGAAACACCTCGACTCCCACTTAATCCCATTGGCCAGCTCTTGGCCCACAGACCTGAATATTATGACGTGTCAAGTACTTATCCAGATACTTCTTGAAGGATATGGGGCAACCCGCATCTACCACCCTCCCAGGTAGCGCAATCCAGACCATCACTACCCTCTGAGTTAAAAGGCTTTCCTCACATCCTGCTTAAACTTGCTGCCACTTACCTTGAAACTATGTCCCCTCCTACTGATCATTCAACGAAGGGGAACATCTTCTCCCTATCCACTCCGTCCATGTCCCTCATGATCTTGTGCACCTCAACCACATCGTCCCCCTGTGTTCTGTGACCCAACAAGAATAACCCAAGCCGATCCAACTCTCTTCATTACTTAAATGTTCCATCCAAGGCAGCAGCCTGGCAAATCTCGTCTGCCACCCTCCAGTGCAATCACATCCTTCCTACAGTGTGGCGACCAGAACTGCACGCAGTACTCTAGCTGTGGGCCCTTCAAATTCCAGTACAACTCCACTAGAATGATAGGGAGTGGGATAGCTTGATCTTAGTTTCGGAAAAGGTTCGGCACAACATCGTGGGCCGAAGGGCCTGTACTATGCTGTACTATTCTATGTTCTATGCCTTCCCAGCTTTGAAACCAATGCCTCGATTGATAAAGTCAAGTGTACCACATGCCATTTTCACCACCCTACAACAGGTCCTTTCGTCTTCAGAGATCTGTGGACAAACATGTGAAGTGATTCAGGGAGTCCTGGTTAATAAACGCACTACAGCTAATACTTAGATAAAGGGAGTACAGGCCAAATGTTTAGGATTTGCAAAATGATTTCTCACATATGGGAGAAGTGAGGATTGAAACAAAATCTCCCCTGGGATTTGATCATTCTCGCAATGTCATCATTCCTGACATCTCGTGATATGCCCTTGTGGAGGTGGCAATGAGTCGAAGTAATTTATGCACGATCATGATAGTAGGACATTAAGCCTGTGTAGCCATTGTGAATCAACATCCCTCACTCACCGGGGTGGTGATACCCAGAGACAACTGGGTACAAGGAAAAATACAGTCAATATAAAGCTGGTGACTCAGGGTTAAGGAGTGTAATATATAAAGGCTAATCTGGATAACTGTGGTAGATGTAAGGTAACACAGAGGATGCGTTGGACAAAGTGAGAGAAAAGCTGGATTACAGAAGTGGCATCAGACCGTCTTTATGATGCTGAGGATATGGATACTGAGAATCACCTTCGTTTCCGCATGGCAACATGTTGGCGAGAAATATTAAGAATCTAAGATAAATCCTGCACAATCTTCAGCGTCAGCAGAGCGACAGTGTATACAGAAGTCTCTGCAGGGGATATCCTGAGTGGGAACAGAAAAGGGTCCTCCACGGAAACTGCACAAGAGTGGAGAGGTGTTGGATTAGGCTCGTGCAGTGAAGCCTGTCAAAGGCTCCAGCCTTTATAAAAGATTCATTCGGAATCTCACAACATACATGCAGGATATAAGGTAACAATAGTTCAGCATTTATATCGTCTGTAACAAATGGAGGAAAGGGGCTTGGAAAGTTTCAAAATGGAATCCATACTTTAATGCTGCAATTACTTCTGTTTATAGCTTACCAATCAACAGGACTTAAAATGCATTTGATAGGTAAATGTTTTTTGTGTCTCATATCATTGAGGATCACATTAAATATCCTCCCTCTTATGCGTTGTTCTCAAACCAAGAAATTTGGAGAATTGGTCTATCACAGTGGGGCCGATAAATCAATGTTCTTTATTGGAACAAGTGCAATAATATTACTGTCAGTGCCCATTTGCAATTATACATTCCTCATCAATATCTTGCTGTTACATGTGCTGTTTTGGGTTAGTATTGATTTTTTTTTATACGTGTGTATTTGCATGTTGTTTTAATTTATTTATATACTTTTGTTTAGCATGATGATATCATTAAGATCCAATTAACATGGTCTGTCTCCCGGATATTTATATTTATATTATGATTTAATAGGGTAGCACGGGCCTGATTCCGGCTTGGGTCACTGTTTGCGTGGAGGTTGCACATTCTCCCCGTGTCTGCGTGGCTTTCCTCTGGGGTGCTCCGGTTTCCCCCCACAGTTGAAAGATGTGCAGGTCAGTTGGATTGCACATACTAAATTGTCCCTTAGTGTCAGGGGGACTAACTGGAGCAAATGCATGGGATTATGCGGATAGGGCCTGGGTGGGGATGGTGGTCGATGCAGACTCGACGAGCCGAATGGGCACTGTAGGATTCTATGAATATTTGGATTCTCAGTCAAAAATATTCCATACTTCTTAATTTATTACTTAACTGGGTATGGGTGCGGCTCGCAACCCCAGCATGAGTTCTTCATCACTTCGTTGTCCGTTATTGAGTGGCTTCTTGAGGTATTGCAAAGGCTAATTGTTTTGCAGTTTGGTTGACATGTATGTTAGAATAGTTACAGATGGCAGTTTCCGACCCTGAGGGGAATCAGGCAACAAGTTTGATTTTGATGACAAACAGCGACAGCTTCTTGGTCACACTGATTAAAGTAGATTTTAATTCCTGGTTCATTAATTGAAATTACATCTCAGTTACTGTCAGAGTGTGACTTGTACTCATGTTCCAGAGAAGTAGCCTAAGTTTCCATATTAAAAATCCAAATAAATTGTCGCTATGCCACTGTGACTCCAAACAAAACGATATTATCAATGAATTACCATTAGTATAAATTGTTTATTCATAGAATCCCTACAGTGCAGAAAGAGGCCATCGAGTTTGCACCGACAGCAACCCGACCGAGACCCTATTCTCGTAACGCAAACATTTACCCCGCCAATCTACGAACCTAGGACAATTTGGCATGACCAATGCACCTAAACGGCACATCATTGGATTGTGGGAGGAAACCGAAGCACCCGGAGGAAACTCAAGCATACACAGTGAGAATGCGTAAACTCCACACAGCCAGTGACCCAACCTTGAAATTGAACTTGAGTTTGAGGTGGAGTGAGGTAAGAGTGCTAACCATTGTGCCACAATGCCACTTAGAACGTAGAACATAGAACATAGAACAGTACAGCACAGAACAGGCCCTTCGGCCCTCCATGTTGTGGCGAGGTTTGTCCGAAACCAAGATCAAGCTATCCCACTCCCTATCATTCTGGTGTGCTCCATGTGCCTATCCAATAATCGATTGACAGTTCCTAAATTGTCTGACTCCACTATCACAGCGGGCAGTCCATTCCACACCCCAACCACTCACTGCGTAAAGAACCTAACTCGGACATCCCTCCTATATCTTCCACCATGAATCTTATAGTTATGTCCTCTAGTAACAGCTACATCCACCCGAGTAAATATTCTGAGAACGTTCACTCTATCCGCTCTAAAGGGAAAAGCCCTAGCTCCCTCAACCTTTCCTCATAAGACCTACCCTCCAAACCAGGCAGCATCCTGGTAAATCTCCTCTGCACTCTTTCCAGCGCTTCCACATCCTTCTTATAGTGAGGTGACCAGAACTGCACACAATATTCCAAATGTGGTCTCACCAAGGTCCTGTACAGCTGCAGCATTACCCCACGGCTCTTAAACTCCAACCCCCTGTTAATAAAAGCTAACACACTATAGGCCTTCTTCACAGCTCTATCCAATTGAGTGGCAACCTTCAGAGATCTGTGGATATTGTGAGAAACGAAGCTCACTTTGCAAATAATTTACTCCAAGTCAAATTCTGAAGTCGCAAACACTTTTATTTAAACGTTCTTGCAAGAGCGGGTGACCAGTAAATAGGCACACCCTGGAGTAAATCTCATATACTTTATACAATTTCTTTGTGTCTCTCAATCCCTGCCCTTCCCCACAATTGTTGGTTTTGTTATCGGATACCACCCATCATAAACCCTAGGTTACTCTGCCTTTGTTTATTGCCCTTGCTACTCAGCCTTGCAGTTCCCGTTCATATTTACTTTGTCCCTTATTTGGCTGTTCCCTCCCATCCTTAACTGCCATTTTCGCGCCACTTTCTGTGTGAACGCCCACAGTGTACGTGACAAGCTGCAGCAGTGACAAGCTGTAGCACTCGGTTCAGGAAGTTTAACCCTGTCCATACCTTATCAGTCGTCTTGTGATTCTCCTGCAGAAGCAACATTCTTATCTGTTTTTCACAGTCCCCCCTTTTTCTTTTCTGGTTAACACTTGTTGCCTTCTGCATACAAGGGGGAGGGTATCACAGGCTGCCTCAAACTTCTCAAGCATTATCCCGGCAGCCTCATTCAATTTTGTAATTTCATCTCTGCCATCTAACAAGTACACATCTTCCCCTTTATCATTCTATCGGGACATTTGTTTTGTCAGAGCTGTCCCGATTAGTCGCTGAATCAGCCGTCTTACCCAGGGTATAATACAGCATCCCACCGTTATCAGCAGTCCAGCCACCACTATAAGGAAGGTGAAAATTGAGGCCACTATGTTTTTCCATTTCTCGAACCACGTGTCCAACCACCCAGTTATTGATGTGTCTACTACTGAATTTTCGGCCATTTCTTCCGCAAGGGTAGTTAATCCCCGCAAAGCCCGAGTGATTGTCCCATCAGGGGCCGTGTTGTTCGGGATAAAAGTGCAACAATTTCCTCCCAGCATCACACACACAGCTCATTTCTCAGCCAATATCATATCTAAAGCCATTCTATTCTTCCAAGCCATCCTGCTGGTGGCATCTAGTTGTTCGGCTATGCCTTTTACTGCATCGCTAGTATAATTAATAAACCTCTGCTGGTTATAGTAAATATAGTTTATCCAATCTACATTTTTGTTGATCGTAACCCACCAAAAGAGAGAGGATTCGAAGCCCGCCGCAATCTGGTTGCGAGCCTTAAATTCATCAGGTACTCCCCTTGGTATACCCAAAGAATTTAGATATATACGATCATCAAAAGAGGTCTCTATTATTTCCCTTTTATTCCTCCCTTCTATTACCTTCCCTTTTTCAAACGCCAGGGTAAATGGGATGGCCAATTGTACAATGGCACACGTCCCCCTCCACTTTGGGGGTAAGGTAGGTCTCAATAACTTTCCTCCGCAGTACCACCATAAGTCTGCTCTAGGAACGTTCAACGATGAATAGTTCCCTCCCTTGTCCGTTCCAGTCACATTCTCGATTTCCGTGCAGGATTTCAGTTCCCCCAAGTCTCGAATTAGACTTGCACTCTGCCGGCTCACACATGATGTGTGGTTTCCAACTGCAATAGAAAATACAGGAGGACACTTTAAATCTTTCTCTCTCAAGGGAGGGAACATTAATGACAAGGACGTGCAGCTGCTATTATCCCAGGCAGTCTCGTCCTGATATAGCGCGATCATACACTCCATACCCTTCCGGTCACGTTCCCATCCAAGGCGTTCTATAGGTATGTCAAGAACAGAAGGTTGGTTAGGGCAAGTTTAGGGCCAGTTATAGATGGCAGAGGGAAGTTATGTGTGGAACCGGAGGAGATTGGTGAAGCATTGAACCAATATTTCTCTTCGGTGTTCACGCAAGGGGACATGAATATAGCTGAGGAGGACACTGGGTTGCAAGGGAGTAGAATAGACAGTATTACAGTTGATAAGGAGGATGTGCAGGATATTCTGGAGGGTCTGAAAATAGATAAATCCCCTGGTCCGGATGGGATTTATCCAAGGATTCTCTGGGAGGCAAGAGAAGTGATTGCAGAGCCTCTGGCTCTGATCTTCAGGTCGTCGTTGGCCTCTGGTATAGTACCAGAAGATTGGAGGTTAGCGAATGTTGTCCCATTGTTTAAGAAGGGGAACAGAGACTTCCCCGGGAATTATAGACCGGTGAGTCTCACTTCTGTTGTCGGCAAGATGTTGGAAAAAATTATAAGGGATAGGATTTATAGTTATTTGGAGAGTAATGAATTGATAGGTGATAGTCAGCATGGTTTTGTGGCAGGTAGGTCGTGCCTTACTAACCTTATTGAGTTTTTTGAGAAAGTGACCAAGGAGGTGGATGGGGGCAAGGCAGTGGACGTGGTATATATGGATTTTAGTAAGGCGTTTGATAAGGTTCACCATGGTAGGCTTCTGCAGAAAATGCAGATGTATGGGATTGGGGGTGATCTAGGAAATTGGATCAGGAATTGGCTAGCGGATAGGAAACAGAGGGTGGTGGTTGATAGTAAATATTCATCATGGAGTGCGGTTACAAGTGGTGTACCTCAGGGATCTGTTTTGGGGCCACTGCTGTTTGTAATATTTATTAATGATCTGGATGAGGGTATAGTTGGGTGGATTAGCAAATTTGCTGATGACACCAAAGTCGGTGGTGTGGTAGACAGTGAGGAAGGGTGTCGTAGTTTGCAGGAAGACTTAGACAGGTTGCAAAGTTGGGCCGAGAGGTGGCGGATGGAGTTTAATGCGGAGAAGTGTGAGGTAATTCACTTTGGTAGGAATAACAGATGTGTTGAGTATAGGGCTAACGGGAGGACTTTGAATAGTGTGGAGGAGCAGAGGGATCTAGGTGTATGTGTGCATAGATCCCTGAAAGTTGGGAATCAAGTAGATAAGGTTGTTAAGAAGGCATATGGTGTCTTGGCGTTTATTGGTAGGGGGATTGAATTTAGGAGTCGTAGCGTTATGTTGCAACTGTACACAACTCTGGTGCGGCCGCACTTGGAGTACTGTGTGCAGTTCTGGTCCCCACATTACAGGAAGGATGTGGAGGCTTTGGAGAGGGTGCAGAGGAGGTTTACCAGGATGTTGCCTGGTATGGAGGGGAGATCCTATGAGGAGAGGCTGAGGGATTTGGGATTGTTTTCGCTGGAAAGGCGGCGGCTAAGAGGGGATCTTATTGAAACATATAAGATGATTAGAGGTTTAGATAGGGTGGATAGTGATAGCCTTTTTCCTCTGATGGAGAAATCCAGCACGAGGGGGCATGGCTTTAAATTGAGGGGGGGTAGTTATAGAACCGATGTCAGGGGTAGGTTCTTTACCCAGAGGGTGGTGAGGGATTGGAATGCCCTGCCAGCATCAGTAGTAAATGCGCCTAGTTTGGGGGCGTTTAAGAGATCCGTAGATAGGTTCATGGACGAAAAGAAATTGGTTTAGGTTGGAGGGTCACAGTTTTTTTTTTTAAACTGGTCGGTGCAACATCGTGGGCCGAAGGGCCTGTTCTGCGCTGTAATGTTCTATGTTCTATGTTCTATGAAAGGGTACTATTTGAGCTACCGGCCTGCCAGAGGCGCAAGCATAGCAATTGCTTTTGTTCAGGCTTTTTACAGTATACTTTATCCATTCAACCCAGGCGTTTGTATCCCCATATCCGGTTTCTATCTCGGTGGTTTGTGCTAGGTCTTTAACCTCCATTACCCTCACTACCTCAGGGTCATTGGGAGGAACGAAGGGTCGTATTAGTGGCATTCGGGTAGCGCTACCGCCTGTTTTATTGGCTGATCCGCCCCTTTCTACCTTTATTCGGAAACAACACCCTTGGAAATCTTGCCCATCCGTTTATATCCCTATTCCAAACACCTTGTTGTTCATTGCCGTTAGTATACCACTCCAACAGTTATTTTTCTAACCCCCTCTTTGGTTTTCCAGACTTTCCTTTTTTTTTCAAACACCTCTGGCCCTTTTGTACATTTGATTGCTGGATATATCGGGTTACATCTCTTATCAGGACAAGACAGACCCTGTCGAATGGGGCTTCGGAGAATTGTAATTTTTTTTCATTTCTGATGAGTCACTCCTCACCCAGGCTCCAACTTCAGTTTTTACCCAGGTGCCTCCTTCCCAAGTGAGTTACTTTTCTGAGGCACTATATTCCCTCTGACTTTCTACATCTCCGCAGTCTACCAGGCTACAAGCATCTGTCTCTATCACCTACGGGTTGGAGCTTTCAGGGATCTTTACCGTGAATGTCTTAGATTCTTCCCATTCCTGATCAATAGGGGTGTAGTCCCACCCCATTACCAAGGAAATCGACATCGCATACCACAACCCCCACTTCATTCTAACCTGGTCCTAGTTTGTTAAAGAGAAAGAGAGAGAGAGACCCAATATACAAACTTTTACAGACTATTTTTCCCGCGCTTGCGCCGCCACCGTATAAGCAGTAACTCAAAGTCTGTTTAGTTTCAGCTTCAAAGGTTCCTCCGTCGATTCGGCTGTCCAAGTTCCTGCTGCGACCGGCGGGTTTCAAGGGTCCCTTGATTCTTGTGTAGTGAGTCCAACGTCTTTCCACCGTTCTTATGGCCGTCTCAGTGGTCAGGAGAGTCTGGTATGGTCCCTCCCAATCCGGTTGTAGTTTGGTCTCCTTCCACGATTTTACCAGGACCCAGTCTCCTGACTGGATTCGATGGACAGCAAATTCGAGAGGTGGGGTCTGTGTCAATAGCCCCTGTCTCCCAAGGAAGGACAAAGAGGAGGACAGGCCCAGTATATACTTCTTTAAAAACAGAATCATTAGCCTCGAGGACAGGTAAATCCCCCTGCGTTCCCAAATACGGCAGTCCGGACAACATTTCATAAGGGGACAGTCCCAGATCATTTCGTGGTGCCGTCCGCACTCTTAGCAGGGATATTGGTAGACACCGAGTCCAGGGCAATTTGGTTTCTACCACTAATTTGGACAGCTGCCTTTTTAGGGTCTGATTCATTCGTTCGACCCTCCCAGAGGAGGGAGGGTGCCAGGGGGTGTGAAACTCCCAAGAGATTTCCAGTCCTTTCATTATTCCTTGTAAGACTTTAGAGGTTAAATGGCTTCCTTGGTCTGAATCTATGCACTCCACCATTCCATATCGGGGAATTATGTGGTCAAGCACTATCTTGGACACCCCGCCTGCTGTTGCTGTAGCGAGAGGATATGCCTCCACCCAAACAGTTAAATGGTCTACTATAACTAACAGGTACTTCAATCTTCCCACCTGAGGCATTTCGGTATAGTCTACTTGCAGACTCTGGAATGGTCTTAAACCAGGTTTCCTTCCTCCCGGCACTTGTCCCCTCAACACCTTTTTGTGAACTTTTCTGCATGTTATACACTCCTCACATATTTGTTTAGCTGCGGTGTATATGCCCTTGCATCCGTACTTTCTGAAAACCAGGTCACACATTGCTTGTCCGCCCCAATGACTCCCCTGATAAAACATCTCCCTCATCAGCATTTTGTTTCGCATTTCTCGGCCATCAGGTAACATCCATCGCCCTTCGGTCGTCTTCCTTGCCCCCCCCCCCCCCTCCCACAGGATAGGATCTATTCCTTTCTCTTGTTCTTCCGTTTGCACAGCCACTTGTATTCCTACCTTTTGATCGTGTACTCCAATTCCCAGTCCCAACATTATTATTAAGTCTCTCTCCAGTAGGTTACTCACTATGTCTGGAATGTACAAAAATTGTCCCCTGACTTCTCCTCCATCGTATCTAATTGTCATCATCTCAAACAGAGGCACTGCTAACGCTTCTCCCTTTACTCCAGACACTGTTAATTTCCGTTGTGTAAATCGTACTCCCCGGGGTATAAAATTTAAAGACAATCTAGATGCCCCCGTGCCAACTAAGAAAACTGCATCTTCCATATCTGGTCCCACCTCTAAATTTATCAAGGGTTCCCGATGGGTTCCCGGGGGCAGGAACCCCTGACCCCCCTAGACTTCTTCAAAACGCATGAGCAGCACTGCCTGCTTTACCCTCCTTAGGTCGGGACACTCCCACTTAAAATGTCCCATTCTCCCACGGTAATAACATCCCGCTTGTTGGGGTCCCCATTCCTGTCCTTGTCCCTGTCTATAGAACCCCTTTCGAGGTCGTCCCCTTCCTCTTCCCCTATTATTGACATGCTGCCACTCTCTGTTCTGGCCCTTGGTGGTCGGTTCCACCCTTTTCTTCACTATTGAGTCTACAGTAGCCACCATCATTTTTGCCTTCTGCTTCTCTTTTTCATCCTCTCTCCTTACAAACACTTTCTGTGCCTCTCTTAATAACTCGTCAAGCGCTTTCTCACTCCACCCCTCTATCCTCTGAATTTTCTTTTGAATATCCGGCCATGCATTGGTGACAAAGTGTACTTTTAGAATTCCCTGCGCTAACCGGGTCGTCAGGATTCATTCCTGAATATTTCCTCATGGTGTCCCGTAACTTTTGTAAAAAGGCTGAGGGAGCCTCATCTTTTTCCTGGTGAACTTCAAAAGCTTTCGCTAGATTCTGTGACTTGGGGACCGCCTCCCTAATGCCCTTCACTATCAGGTCCCTTAAGTCTTTCAAAGAACAAAGAACAAAGAACAGTACAGCACAGGAATCAGTCCCTTCGGCCCTCCAAGCCTGTGCCGCTCCTTGGTCCAACTAGACCAATCGTTTGTATCCCTTCATTCCCAGGCTGCTCATGTGACTATCCAGGTAAGTCTTAAACAATGTCAGCGTGCCTGCCTCCACCACACTACTTGGCAGCGCATTCCTGGCCCCCACCACCCTCTGTGTAAAAAACGTCCCTCTGATATCTGAGTTATACTTCGCCCCTCTCAGCTTGAGCCCGTGACCCCTCGTGATCGTCACCTCCGACCTGGGAAAAAGCTTCCCAAAGTTCACCCTATCGATACCCTTCATAATCTTGTACACCTCTATTAGATCTCCCCTCATTCTCCGTCTTTCCAAGGAGAACAACCCCAGTCTACCCAATCTCTCCTCATAGCTAAGACCCTCCATACCAGGCAACATCCTGGTAAACCTTCTCTGCACTCTCTCTAACGCCTCCACGTCCTTCTGGTAGTGCGGCGACCAGAACTGGACGCAGTACTCCAAATGTGGCCTAACCAGCGTTCTATACAGCTGCATCATCAGACTCCAGCTTTTATACTCTATACCCCGTCCTATAAAGGCAAGCATACCATATGCCTTCTTCACCACCTTCTCCACCTGTGTTGCCACCTTCAAGGATTTGTGGACTTGCACACCTCGGTCCCTCTGTGTTTCTCTTCTCCTGATGACTCTGCCATTTATTGTATAACTCCTCCCTACATTATTTCTTCCAAAATGTATCACTTCGCATTTATCCGGATTAAACTCCATCTGCCATCTCTCCGCCCAATTTTCCATATAATCGTTCCCGTCGTTATTATAACATCCCAAGAGGGTGGCGGGGCAGAGAACTGCTTCTCGCCCTCTTTTTCCCTCACTGTATTCATGGGGTATAATCTGTATCCATCGGGTCTCCAACAGGAGGCGTATTCAGATTCTTCTTGGTTATATGGTTGTTTTTGGTTGACATAAATATTTAAAATCTGACAAACCCAACCCTCGTCCGATCCGTATTTTGGCCAGAAAGCGGACAGAGCACGGATAGTTTCCTTTGTCCACGTAAAGCAACAATATCTTTGTTTTTAGTAGTTGCATTGTTTTCCCAATCACTCAACATCCGTCCCAACGGACTTTCTGGAGGGATGTTTCCCGGGGCCCGAGTCATCTTCTCCTTGTTCCCGGGGGACTCACTCTTAGCCGCCCCCCCCCCCACCCCCGCGCCCCACTATTGCGGCTACTAGGTTAGTCTTGTTTACACAATCCCTACAACAAGTAAACCACCCCAGTCACCAAGGCACTACTTAAAAGTTAATTTTCTTACCTTGGTCCGTGCACGGAGTTACCTGACTGCAGCTGTGCCTACTGTCCTTCACTTGCTCGTTCAGAATGACTTCCCTAAGATCTCTGTCAGTCAGCCAGGAGGGGTGTTCATCGACGAGAAACACGAGACCGTTCTAAAGGAACGGGACGCGTCTTCCCGGTCGTCGACGGTGACCACTCCGCCGGAGATGACTCGATCCCGGACGAGCCCCCAATTGTGAGAAACGAAGATCACTTTGCAAATAATTTACTCCAAGTCAAATTCTGAAGTAGCAAACACTTTTATTTGAACGTTCTTGCAAGAGCGGGTGACCAGCAAATACGCACACCCTGGAGTATATCTCATATATTTTATACAATTTCTTTGTGTCTCTCAATCCCTCCCCATCCCCACAATTGGTGTTTTTGTTATCGGTTACTCAGCCTTTGTTTACTGCCCTTGCTACTCAGCCTTGCAGTCCCCGTTCATATTTACTTTGTCCCTTATTTGGCTGTTCCTTCCCATCCTTATCTCCCATTTTCGCGCCACTTTCTGTGTGAACGCCCACAGTGTACGTGACAAGCTGCAGCAGTGACAAGCTGTAGCACTCGGTTCAGCAAGTTTAACCCTGTCCATACCTTATCAGTCGTCTTGTGATTCTCCTGCAGAAACAACATTCTTATCTGTTTTTCACAATATGGATCCCAAGATCTCTCTGTTCCTCCACAGTCTTCAGAACCCTACCTTTGACCCTGTAATCCACATTTAAATTAGTCCTACCACAATGATTCACCTCACATTTATCAGTGTTAAATTCCATTTGCCATTTTTCAGCCCAGCTTTGCATCCTATCTATGTCTCTTTGCAGCCTACAACAGCCCTCCACCTCATCCACTACTCCACTAATCTTGGTGTCATCAGCAAATTTACTGATCCACCCTTCAGCCCCCTCCTCTAAGTCATTAATAAAAATCACAAAGAGCAGAGGACCAAGCACTGATCCCTGTGGCACTCCGCTAGCAACATGCCTCCATTCCGAAAATTTTCCATCCAACACCACCATCTGTCTTCGATCAGATAGCCAGTTACCTATTCAATCGGCCAAATTTCCCGCTATCCCACACCTCCTTACTTTCATCATAAGCGGACCCTGGGGGACCTTATCAAACGCCTTACTAAAATCCATGTATATGACATCAACTGCCCTCCCTTCATCAACACACTTAGTTACCTCCTCAAAAAATTCAATTTAATTAAGCTGCATCTTTCCAAATGGTCATTAATCCTATCCCGCAGGACCTTTTCCATTAACTTACCGACCACCGAAGTAAAACTAACTGGCCTATAATTACCAGGGTCAGTCCTATTTCCTTTCTTGAACAGAGGAACAACATTCGCTACTCTCCAGTCCTCTGGCACTATCGCCGTGGACAGTGAGGACCCAAAGATCAAAGCCATAGGCTCCGCAGCCTCATCCGTTACCTCCCAAAGAATCCGAGGATAAGACCATAAGACCATAAGACATAGGAGCGGAAGTAAGGCCATTCGGCCCATCGAGTCCACTCCACCATTCAATCATGGTTGATTTCAACTCCATTTACCGGCTCTCTCCCCATAGCCCTTAATTCCTCGAGAAATCAAGAATTTATCAATTTCTGTCTTGAAGACGCTCAACGTCTCGGCCTCCACAGCCCTCTGTGGCAATGAATTCCACAGACCCACCACTCTCTGGCTGAAGAAATTTCTCCTCATCTCTGTTCTAAAGTGACTCCCTTTTATTCTAAGGCTGTGCCCCCGCGTCCTAGTCTCCCCTGTTAATGGAAACAACTTCCCTACGTCCATCCTATCTAAGCCGTTCATTATCTTGTAAGTTTCTATCAGATCTCCCCTCAACCTCCTAAACTCCAATGAATATAATCCCACGATCCTCAGACGTTCATCGTATGTCAGGCCTACCATTCCTGGGATCATCCGTGTGAATCTCCGCTGGACCCGCTCCAGTGCCAGTATGTCCTTCCTGAGGTGTGGGGCCCAAAATTGCTCACAGTACTCCAAATGGGGCCTAACCAGTGCTTTATAAAGCCTCAGAAGTACATCCCTGCTTTTGTATTCCAAGCCTCTTGAGATAAATGACAACATTACATTTGCTTTCCTAATTACGGAGTCAACCTGCAAGTTTACCTTTAGAGAATCCTGGACTAGGACTCCCAAGTCCCTTTGCACTTTAGCATTATGAATTTTGTCACCGTTTAGAAAATAGTCCATGCCTCTATTCTTTTTTCCAAAGTGTACGACCTCGCACTTGCCCACGTTGAATTTCATCAGCCACTTCTTGGACCACTCTCCTAAACTGTCTAAATCTTTCTGCAGCCTCCCCACCTCCTCAATACTACCTGCCCCTCCACCTATCTTTGTATCATCGGCAAACTTGGCCAGAATGCTCCCAGTCCCGTCATCTAGATCGTTAATATATAAAGAGAACAGCTGTGGCCCCAACACTGAACCCTGCGGGACACCACTTGTCACCGGTTGCCATTCTGAGAAAGAACCTTTTATCCCAACTCTCTGCCTTCTGTCTGACAGCCAATCGTCAATCCATGTTAGTACCTTGCCTCGAATACCATGGGCCCTTATATATATCCCATCTGGCCCAGGGGACATATTGACCCTCAGACTTTTCAAAATTGCTAATGCATCTTCCCTCAGAAAATCTACCTGCTCCAGCCTTTCAGTCTGTATCATACTCTCATCCTCAAAAACATGGCCGCTCTACTTGGTGAACACTGAAGAAAAGTATTCATTCATCGCCTCTCCTGTCTCTTCTGACTCCATGCACAAGTTCCCACTGCTATCCTTGAGAGGCCCTAACCTCACCCTGGGCATTCTTTTAATTCTCACATAAGAGTAAAAAGCCTTGGGGTTTTCCTTGATCCGACCCGTCAAGGACTTCTCATGTCCCCTCCTAGCTCTCCTGAGCCCTTTTCTTTAGCTCATTCCTTGCTACCTTGTGACCCTCAAGCGACCCAACTGAACCGTGTTTTCTCATCCTTACATACGCTTCCTTTTTCCTCTTGACAAGACATGCAATCTCTTTCGTGAACCATGGTTCCCTCACTCGGCCATTTCCTCCCTGCGTGACAGGGACATATCTACCATGGACACGCAGTATTTTTTCCTTGAACAAGCTCCACTTTTCATTTGCGCCTTTCCCTCACAGTTTCTGTTCCCATCTTATGCTCCCTAATTCTTGCCTTATCGCATCATAATTACCCCTCCCCCAATTATGAGCCTTTCCCTGCCGTATGGCCCCATCCCTCTCCATTGCAAGAACGAAAGACACCGAATTATGGTTAGTATCTCCAAAGTGCTCTCCCACGAACATATCCAACACTTGGCCCGGTTCATTACCCAGTACCTAGTCCAATGTGGCCCCACCTCTTGTCGGCCTATCCACATATTGGGTCAGGAAACCCTCCTGCACACAATGTACAAAAACTGCCCCATCCGAACTATTCGACCTATAAAGGTTCCAATCTATATTTGGAAAGTTAAAGTCACCCATGACAACTACCCTGTGACCTCCACACCTATCCATAATCTGCTTTGCAGTTTCTTCCTCCACATCTCTATTACTATTTGGGGGCCTATAGAAAACTAACAACGTGACCGCTCATTTCCTATTTCTAGCTTCAGCCCATATTACCTCAGTAGGCAGATCCCCCTCGAACTGCCTTTCTGCAACCGTTAAACTATCCCTGATTAACACCTCTTTTACCACCTTCCCTACTCTTACTGAAACATCTATACCCCGGAACTTCCAGGAACCATTTATGTCCCTGTTCTAACCATGTCGCCGACATGGCAAAAACATCGTAGTCCCAAATACCAATCAACGCTCCAATTTCACCTACCTTATTCCAGATGTTCCTTGCATTGAAGTAGACACACTTCAACCCCCCTTCCTGTCTGCCGGTACACTCCTGCGACCTTGATACACTCCTCAGTACCTCCCTACACTCAACACTGGCTTCTGGACTTTAGCTCGTTTTCCCATTCCCCTGACTTCATCTGCTTTCATTTGGGACTGAGGCCACAGAAACATGGAATCCTGCAATAAGTCAGGAGTCCATTCGGCCCATCATTAAAAGTCTACAGACAACATAACTATTCCCAATACATCATGCTCTTTTTATTTTCATGCATTTATCAAATTTTGCGTTGGATATTCGCTTTATGATGCAGGACATACTGTTCCGTTTTCCCCTAATCTTAACACTGTTTGCTCTGCTTGACAAGTCCAAGGATAAACAGCCGTATTTCCAAGGATAGATGTGAGAGGTTGAGTCTGTTTTCCTTGGAGAAGGGTACACTGAGATGAGACTGAAGTGCAACATTCAGGACTCTGAATGGTATAGACGGAGTGAATAGTGAGAAACCGTTTCTGCTGAACAGTACATCCGGATCTGGAATCTGCAGATTCAAAGTACTGGCTGTATGGAAGGAAATTGAAGGGTTTATTTTCACCCATATGGTAACTGAGTGTCTATTGCAATCTTCCTGAATGAATGGTGTAAATAGGTTATAACGGGGTACTCAGAAGGGGTTACAATCTGAAAAGAAAGAGTGTGCAAGATTACCGTGAGAAGTAAGTGGACTCGAACTGTCAAATACCTGTGCTCAAACAACACGAGGCACTATAGTCGACTTGGGTACACAAGACTAGGCACTAAGAGTACTCTGACTTCCAAACTTTAATTATTTGGGGACAAATTGGGTCCATTGTTATTTGTCATTTATATTAATGATTTGGATGAAAATATAGGAGGCATGGTTAATAAGTTTGCAGATGACACCAAGATTGGTGGCATAGTGGACAGTGAAAAACGTTATTTTCGATTGCAACGGGATCTTGATCAATTGGGCCAGTGGGCTGACGAATGGCAGATGGAGTTTAATTTAGACAAATGTGAGGTGATGCATTTTGGTAGATTCATCCAGGGTAGGACTTACACAGTTAATGGTCGGGCGTTGGGTCGAGTTACAGAACAAAGAGATCGAGGGGTACATGTTCATAGATCCTTGAAAGTGGAGTCACAGGAAGACAGAGTGGTGAAGAATGCATTCGACTTAATTCATTTTATCGGTCAGAACATTGAATACAGGAATTGGGATGTCTTGTTGAAGTTGTACAAGACATTGGTTAGGCCACACTTGGAATTCTGTGCGCAGTTCTGGTCACCCTATTATAGAAAGGATATTATTAAACTAGAAAGAGTGCAGAAAAGATTTACTAGGATGCTACCGGGACTTGATGGTTTTGGTTATAAGGAGAGGCTGGATATTCTGGGACTTTTTTTCTCTGGAGGGTAGAAGGCCGAGGGTTGATCTTATAGAGATTTATAAAATCATGTGGGGCACATTCAGCTAGATAGTCAATATATTTTCCCAAAAGTAGGGGAGTCTAAATCTCGAGGGCTTAGATTTAAGGTGAGAGGGGAGAGTTAAAAAAGTGTCCAGAGGGACAATGTTTTCGCACAGAGTGTGGTGAGTGCCTGGTACAGGCAGGTACAGTGTTGTCTTTTTAAAAAGCATTTAGATAGTTACATGGGTAAGATGGGTATCGAGGGATATGGGCCAAATGCAGGCAATTGGGATTAGCTTAGAGGGGTTAAAAAAGGGGGCATGGACAAGTTGGGCCGAAAGGCCTGTTTCCATGCTGTAAACCTCTATGACTCTATGACTAAATGAGAACACAGTACAGCGCAAAGTAGTGCAGGGTGTTCTGTTGATTCATACAGAAAATGTAACAGTTATAGTTCACCATATTGGAATTTTGTGATTGAAAACGGCCTTATTTCCATCCTGAGGACAAGGCTAGATGCAGTGTTTATGGAACCAACACAAGGTTTAGATGCATTCGCTTATCCTGAGGACGTCAGCCCTGGCCTCACTGAAGGCCTTACTGAAGGACTTCTTTGGCTAATAATCATTTTCCATTACTTAACAGAGTTGTTTGCCATGATTTAATTTCCACAATTTTTGTAACTTAAATTTCCCATGCCAGCATCTGCTTTTTCACGGCTTTTGATAACCTTGTCACTATATATATATTGCATTAGTTGAAATGAGCATCCTTGTTCTTGTACATCAAACTGAAGTAAATATTTGACCCAAGCTGGAATTACAACTTAATTTCTGCAGAACCACTAGAGTGCCCTTACAGAGAGACAGCGAGGACTCGATAGGCCAAAAAGGCACATTCTGCACTGTCAATATTTGTGATTCTTTAATTCTGCTGTGGAAACGATTTATCCTTCAAAGGCTCTGTCTAAACCTCTCATGAATTCGGCAAAATTACCATACTTAACAAGCAATTCCAACTTCCATGTTCCAAACCAGCCTCTGAAACTCTCCAGCTAGCTAAAAAAAAATCCTTGGACCACTGACCGTCATTCTGAATCAATATATGGATGCCTTTATTAAACGAAGCTAATCGGATCTGGTCAGAAGATTTCGGTTGAGGCCTTCGCAGTCACTGACAGTTTGAAAACATCTTTCTGCAATGATGATTACACCATGATACTTTACTTCTCTCGGCGCTATCAGTTGACCCATCTTCTAAAAATGCTGTAAACTGCTGGTGGAATTTAGATTCCATTCATTAATCTGGAATTAAAATTCAGACACAGAAATAGTAATAAGACATGATCTGACTCACCCATGACGTTTAGGATTGGAATTCGCCATGCTTGCCTGCTCTTGCCTACATGTGAGTCCAGATCGACACAAGGTACTTTAGAACATAGAATATAGAACAGTACAGCACAGAACAGGCCCTTCGGCCCACGATGTTGTGCCGAGCTTTATCTGAAACCAAACTTTAATTTAAGGCCTGCTTACTAACATCTGGGGAATGGTGCCCAAAGCGTAAGATTTGTCCCACAGACGAGACAGGTAACGGCCTGACATAATCACACTGTCAGCATCATGACACACAAACAATGTCGCAGGAACCACCAGTACCATTCCTGGGTATGTCCTGCCCCATTGACCTGGCCAGCATCTATCAAGCGCAAGTTAGGACATTGATGCAATCCTCTCCACTTCTCTCATTAATGACGCTCCGAAAACTCTCAACAATCTGGCCACAATTCAGGCTTCTTTAAGATCTGATCACATGATTGGGCCATTATGTCATTCGCGTGCGTGCTCAATCGGCTGCATTCCCTTTAGTTTTGCATTCTGCAGCACAGAGAAAACTCTTCATTAAACCGGCTGCATGTTATTTTAAATCTACGTGTGGAAACATAGTTTTTTTCTTTCTGTTTGAACACCAAACCACAAACATTGTTACAATGTGACACACTGAAAAACTAATCATCAGGTCAAGAAGTTGAAATGGAGAAAGGAAAGTTGATAAAGCACTGCTGAGGGTACTTTATAAGCCGGCTGATCTGAGCTACATAGCAGGGACAAATTATGTTACCTGCCAAAGCAGAATGCATGTGATTGGTACCACAGTGCAAGCCTTGTACCAAGGATGCACTGATGCAGTAGAGTGCACTCTCTACAGCCACTGGCCAAATCTCCTTCGATAATGTCTTCGAGACCCGCGACTTATTCATCCTGTAAGGACAAGGGCAGAAGAGACATAAGACCAGAAAATCTATCAGAAGTTGCTCAAGACACAGACGGTCCTGAATTCGAATAATATCGCAGTTCCCTCGCTGTTACTTGGTCAAGCCAATTGCAAAAACTTCAACAACCACAAGCATCTTCCTCTTTTCCGAACATGAGTCTAAACATATGGCATACTCCTGAACTTCTTCCTGCTTTAAAGTTATCTGATGCTATTTCTGCTTTGCTCAGCAGGGCGCAAGGTCTGAAAAAGATTGCTGCTGGCAAAAGATTGCTGATGAGGATGCGGGAGGAATTTGTGGGTGGACGATGTGGGGAAGAGTAGCGAAGAGAAAGAGGGGAACTCATTCAGAAAAAGTACAGCTACTGAAATGTTGAGACCCAGGCCAGAAACTACACGCAGTTAGCCGAAACCCTAAGTTTTACATTTGATTTTGGCATGGGTGAGCATAATGTGTTTCAGTCCAGGTAGGATTCAAATGACCCATGGGATGCTTTATATCAACAAATTTTATTTAATAACACAGTTAAAATACGACAAAAAGAAATTAGCATGACTTTTACCAATTACAACATTTTAAAATAACACAGTATATGCGTAACAATGAGAACAGCTGGAACAGTTGTTCCAAATTAATCACCATCCTTTACACACACCCATCTTTGGAACTGGGACAGAAACAAGTAGGCCCACGGATTCTAACTCTTTCATGAATTTGGGAACAGCATATTGGACACGTCTGCACAACAGAACATTCTTTACACGTGACTACATGACCACAGGGGACGAAGGCAATGCAAACATCTCGATCCCAGCAAATTTTGCAACACTTCTCTTCCTTCAGTTTTTTCAACTGGATTTTCAGCTTTTGACATGTGTTGTGAATTTGTTCGTTGAATGTTGGTCGAAATCGCTGAGGCTTCCCAGTTCTAGAACTATCAGCAAACTTTCTGAGAGAGATCGACAGAGACGAACAGAGCGAGGCATTGCCTTCTTCCACTAGCTTCCAGCAGCAACTGAGAAATGAAACTAAAACTGTTTTTTTTCTCTGAACAATAGTTGTCCCTAACCACATTACATAAACTACCAATCAGCTGCAAATCAAGCTTCACTCAGCAATCCCCGAAGTTCCAGTAAATCGCAGAACATGACTTTAGTCCAGATTAAAATCAGCATGATATAAATCATGCTACCTCAGCAGCAATGAGGGACACGCATTACAGACAACACGGTGCCGACAACATCCTGCAAAGAAACACGGTTAAAATATATTTGTTAAAGGCTCAGTATCGTCACACATTTTGAAAGTGGCACAGCAGTTAGCACTGCTGCCTCGCAGCTCCAGAGATCCCCGTTCAAATCCCAGCTTGGGTCATTGTGAGGAGACTCTCCGTGCCTGCGTGGGGTTCTCCAGGTGCTCTGGTTCCCTCCCACAGTCCAAAAGACATGCTGGTTAGGTGCATTGACCATGATGAATTCTCCCTCAGTATGCCCGAATGGGGTCCGGAGTGTGGCAAAGAGGGGATTTTCACAGTAACTCCATTGCAGTGTTAATTTAAATCCAGTTGGGATGCTAATAAATAAACTTAAAAAAACTAAAACTTAACTTGCATGGATTTCTCTGGGCGCTGTGTGGTATGAACTGGTCATGCAATAATTCTTTCTGTCACATCCGTCTCAGGCTCAGCCTTCACTGACCCTTGTGCAACTCACACCGTCCTGGAACAGCCCTGGAGAAGCATTGATTGTTACTGGACAACATGCGCTGGCCAATGGAAATGTGACGACCATCTCGAAAAGAGGTGGTACAGATTTAACAGGTAATATGAGTGAAAACACAATAAGGAATAATACTTAATAATTCGAGAAAATCAGAAGTGTGCCAGCGTCTGCAATTATCAGAATGTCGATCAGTTGGTTAAATTCCTGGGATTCAGACGATAATTTAATGATTCTTGTTTCAGTTCTGGGGGGTCGAGAATTCCAGAGACGGTCGTCCCAGATCATCACTGCACGGCAAACTACCCAGGCTGGTTGGATGGTAATGTTGAAACTTGATATTGATATTGTGGCACCCCTTATCCTGAAATACTCACAACAGTTTAAGACTTCATTTTTCATTAATCTGATTTCAGGTGTTCACCCAACGGTGGGCCAGGGCGAAGTGACGAGAACAGTCTGTTTTAACTCGTATACTAATCGCTGCCAATGGAACCAGGAGATAAAGATCAAAAATTGTTCCAGTTACTTCGTTTATGAGCTGACTCCCACGCCCAATTGTGACACTGTTTATTGCACAGGTACAATGGATGGATGAGCTGACATCTTAGGCTGAATCATTAATGTGCGGAATCACTGATAGTAATCAGAGTGCTGCACATGTATATCATTCCTGTTCGGGCCACACTGAACATAAAATTCACAATTCAGTCATTGAGAGAAATGTTTTGTGAGTCTGCAGAGAGGAGTGCAGTGAATGGGAGGAGTGGGATGCATTGACTGATGTCATTGTGATGAAGATTATGAGGGGAGCATCATGCTGTGACTGAAGGGATCGGAGTGCAGTAAGTGATGGAGAAAATGCAATGACTGAGGGGAGTGGGATTTAGTGAGAAGGGCGGAGTGGAATGCAGTCAATAAGGGGCGTGGTATGTATTTACTGAGGGAAGTGGTATGCCATAACAATGGGAGTGCAAAGTTGTGACGGAGGGAGGTGGGATGTAGTGACTGAGGGACGTGGGGCATCGTGACATAGAGGAGTGGGATGTAGTGACTGATGGGGGGCCAGATGTAGTGACTGTGGGGAGTAGAATGTAGTGACTGAGTGAAGTTGGATGTAGTGACTGAGCAAATGGGGATGTAGTGACGAGGGGGTTGGGTTGTACTGAGTGAGGCGAGTCGGGTGTAGTCAGTAGGGGTAGGAGGCACATTGAGGGGAATTGGAAGTGGTGATTGAGGGGTGTGGGCTTCACAGACTGAGGGGATTAGGATGTCGTGAATGAAGGAGTGGAATATAGTGACTGAAGGGAATTGTTTTTGTCACTGAGGGGACTGGGGCGTAGTGAGTGATAGGAGTGTGTCGGGGTGACTATGGAAATTGGGATATAGTGACTAAGGGGAGTGTAATGTAGTGACTGAGGGGAGTGGGATACAGTGACTGAGGGGATTTGAATGCAGTGGCTGAGGAGATTTGGATTTAGCGACTGAAGGGAGTGCGTTGGAGTGACTGAGGAAGTCGGATATGGTGACTGAATGTGAGTGGGATCTAGTGACTGAGGGGAATCGGAGGTAGTGACTGACGTGAGTGATATGCAGTGACTGAGGGGAGTGGGATGTAGTGACGAGGGGAGTGGGATGTAGTGGCTGAGGGGAGTGGGATATAGTGACTGAGGGGAGTGGGATGTAGTGGCTGACGGGTGTGGGATGTAGTGGTTGAGGGGAGTGGGATGTAGTGGCTGAGGGGAGTGGGATGTAGTGACAAGGGGAGTGGGATGTAGTGACGAGGGGAGTGGGATGTAGTGGCTGAGGGGAGTGGGATGTAGTGACTGAGGGGAGTGGGATGTAGTGGCTGACGGGTGTGGGATGTAGTGGCTGAGGGGAGTGGGATGTAGTGGCTGAAGGGAGGGGATATAGTGGCTGAGGGGAGTGGGATATAGTGGCTGAAGGGAGCGGGAGGTAGTGCCTGAGGGGCGTGGGATATAATGGCTGAAGAGAGCGGGATGTAATGGCTGAGGGGAGTCGGATGTAGTGGCTGGGGGGAGGTGATGTAGTGGCTAAGGGGATTGGAATGTGGTGGCTGAGGGGAGTGGGATATAGTGACTGAGGGGAGGGGATGAGTGGCTTTGGAAGAACAAACCAAAGAATAACGTACAGGGTAAATGGTAGGACTCTGAAGAGTGCAGTTGAACAGAGGGATCTGGGAATACAGGTACAGAATTCCCTAAAAGTGACGTCACAGGTGGATAGTGTCGTAAAGAGTGCCTTTGGTACATTGGCCTTTATAAATCGGAGTATCAAGTATAAAAGTTGGAGTGTTATGGTAAGGTTATATAAGGCATTGGTGAGGCCGAGTTTGGAGTATTGTGTACAGTTTTGGTCACCTAGTTACAGGAAGGATGTAAATAAGATTGAAAGAGTGCAGAGAAGGTTCACAAGGATGTTGCCGGGACTTGAGAAGCTGAGTTACAGAGAGAGATTGAATAGATTGGGACTTTATTCCCTGGAGCGCAGAAGATTGAGGGGAGATTTGATAGAGGTGTATAAGATTTTGATGGGTATAGATAGAGTGAATGCAAGCAGGCTTTTTCCACTGAGGCTCGGGGAGAAAAAAACCAGAGGGCATGGGTTAAGGGTGAAAGGGGAAAAGTTTAAAGGGAATATTAGGGGGGGGGGGGCTTCTTCACGCAGAGAGTGGTGGGAGTGTGGAATGAGCTGCCGGATAAAGTGGTAAATGCCACCATATCCCACTCCCCTCAGCCACTATATCCCCTCCCTTCAGCCACTACATCCCACTCCCCTCAGCCACTACATCCCACACCCGTCAGCCACTACATCCCACTCCCCTCAGTCACTACATCCCACTCCCCTCAGCAACTACATCCCACTCCCCTTGTCACTTTTAACATTTAAGAAAAACTTGGACGGGTTCATGGATGAGAGGGGTGTGGAGGGATATGGTCCAAGTGCAGGTCAGTGGGACTAGGCATAAAATGGTTCGGCACAGACAATAAGGGCCAAAAGGCCTGTTTCTGAGCTGTAATTTTCTATGGTTCTATGGGAGTGGAATGTGGTGGCTGAACGGAGCGGGATGTAGTGGCTGAGGGGGGTGCGGTGTAGCATCTTGGTAGACTAGGATTTTGTACTGGTGGTAATGTGATATTTTGCATTGAAGAGGAATTGGAAGTATCCACTGCGAGTCTTTTATTGCCAATACTGAGTTGAGTGCTCTTTCGTGATATGTATTAACTGTGCAGGCGACGCTGTTTCTCGTCCTGTGGAATTCTTTATACCCCTGGACTGAATATAATGATAATGACTGGGCGTTGATCAGACTCAATGAATATCTGCAGACCGATATTTTTGCGGCATTTGTTGTATCCAGTTCATTCAATGTTCGTCAGTTGCTCAGGAAGGATTCAAAGACTCTCTGCCATTACCAGCCATCTTGAGCCGATATGCCCACACCTGACTTCAGGATGCACGGAATGTCATTGAAGAGGCAGTTGAAGGGGTATTTGTGCAGTAGACTATATTCAAAAGAACTCCTGCTGTGATCGACCAGGACTTAGAATATTTCCTCAAAATTCGATTGAACTCATTCCAAGAAGTCAAAAGAGCCATTGAATAGCTCTCCATTACTTCCCTGAACCCATCACATCTCCCCCACATCCCTCACCCCACAATTAATAAACGCATTTCCATTATGGGCAGCACAGATGGTATAGTGGTTAGCACTCCTGATTCACAATGACAGGGTCGTAGGTCCAATTCCGGCCTTGGACTACGATGTGTGTTTGCACATTCCAAACGTGTCTGCCTAGGTTTCCACTGGGTGCTGCTGTTTCCTCCCACACTCCAAATGTATGCATGGCAGTAGATTCCCATGTTAATTTATCCCTTAGTGTCCAAACATGTGCTGTTCAGCTGTATTATCAATGTAACATTTTCGCTTTGTCTCCGGGATGGACAGATTAGATGGATAAACCATCAGCTTTCTGCGCCATTAGGACGTGGGATTAGGCTCTTTTGGACGGTCGGTGCAGACTCAACAGTGATAAGCACTGCTGCCTCGCAGCGCCAGGGATCCGGGTTCAATTCCGGCATCGGGTCACTGCCTGTGTGGAATGTGCACCTTCTCCCTGAGTGCATGGGTTTCCTCCGTGTCCTCCAGTTTCCTCCCATACTCGAAAGATGTGTGAGTTAGGTTGACTGGCCATGCTCAATTAACCTGAGTGTCAGGGGTATTAGCAGGGTAAATGTGTGGGTTTACGGGAATTGGGCCTGGATGGGATTATGGTCGGTGCCGATTGGATGGGCCGAATGGCCCCCTTCTGCAATGTAGGCATTCTATGAACAGTTGCCACATGTATTGGGATAGAGTGACAAGCATTGTTTCTTGGGCACTGCACAGACAATACCTCGAACACATAGAGGAGAGGGAAATGAGACCATGTTACGTTCATAGCTAAGGTGAAGAGAAAGATCAGCTTGATAGAGGTAGTCGATTCAAATGTCTGATGGCAGGAGGGAAAACGCTGTTCTTCAATTGGTTGGGCCGTGCTCTCAGACTTTTGTATTTTTTTCTCGACAGTACAAGGTAGAAGAATGTATGCCTGGGATGTGGGGTCCTTGGTTATGCAGGCTGCTTTTCCCAAGGCATCAGCAACTGTAGACGGAGTCAATGGATGGGAGGGTGGCTTGCGTGATGGACTGGGTTACTTTTGCATTCCTTTGTTGTTTTGTGCGCTCTTGGTCAGAGCAGGAGTCATACAAAGCTGTGATTCATCTGGAAAGAATGCTTTCGCTGGTGTATCTGTAAAATCTCGGTGAGAGTTTTCGCAGACATGTTGAATTTCCTTGATCTCCAAAGAAAGTAGAAGCGTTGGTCAGCTTTCGTAACTGCGTGGAGCAACCAGGAGAGGTCATTTTTTGATCTGGACAACTAGAAATTTTAACCTGTTGTTGCCCCCGTTGATATCGACAAAAGCATATCCTCCATAAATTCCTGAAGCCAATGACTATCTCCTTCATTACACTGACATTGAGGGAGAGTTTATTGTCGTCTCACAAGTTAAGCAAACTCTCTGTATCTTCCCTATACTCCGCCTCGTCATTGTTTGAGATCTGACCCACTATAGAGGTGTCATCAGCAAACCTGAAAATGGACATGGAGAAAATGGAACTGGAGGTTCTGTAGCACTGTGTGACACAGGGCGGCACGGTGGCACAGTGGTTAGCACTACTGCCTCAAAGCAGCAGGGACCTGGGATCAACTCCCGGCTTGGGTCACTGTTGGTGTGGAGTTTGCACGTTCTCTCTGTGTCTGCATGGGTTTCCTCTGGATGCTCCGATTTCCTCCCACAGTCCAAGCATGTGCAGGTGAGGTGCATTGGCCATGCTAAATTACCCCTCAGTGTAGCCGAACAGGCGCCAGGGTGTGGCGACTTGGGGACTTTCACAGTAACTTCATTACAGTGTGAATGTAAGCCTACTCGTGACTAATAAGTAAACTTTAACTTTTAGTTGAGCTCTACTCTCGTTAATATGTTGTCTATCTCTCACTCAGTCCCAGAGTTGGCAATCACTGACCCATGTGAGGACCACACAGTCCTGGAGGAACCCTGGAGGAGTACAGAATGTCAAGACTCCGAGTGCTCCGATCAGAAGTGTGATGATGACCTTAATCATGGATGGTACCGGTTTAAAAGGTAATACAAAGGAATAATTGCAGAAACTTCATAAAATAAACGAGGATCATGTGACCATAAGACCATAGGATATAGAAGCAGAATTCGGCCATTCGGCAAATCATGTTTGTTTCACCATTCGATCATGGCTGATGTATTTCTCAGCTCCATTCTCCCGCCGCTTCCCCATATTCTTTGATCCCCTTACTAATCCAGAACCGATCTAACTCTGTCTTAAATGCACTCAACGACCTGGCCTCCACACCCTTCTGTGGCAATGAGTTCCATAGATTCGCCACCCTCTCGCTTCTAAAAGGTCGTCCCTTTAGTCTGAGGCCCTCGGATCTTCGTCTCTCCGACTAATGAAAACATCTTCCCCTCGTCCACTCGATGCAGGCCATTAAATCATTCTGCAAGTATAAATGAGATCACCCCTCATCCTCCTAAACTCCATAGAGTCGAGACCCAAAAGGGTTTATTTAATCTTGAAATGATCGATTCATATAGGAACATCGGAGCATGAGTAGCCCATCGATCATGCTCGGCCATTCAGTAGGATTATCGCTGATACACGGCCCAACCCTGTTTGGAGTCTATACAGGCCACAAGGAGGCAATTCGGCCCGTCGTGTCTGCATGATTCTGCAGCAGTGTATCCCACCCGGGCCCTGTCCCTATAACCCTATGTATACCCCACTCATCACTCAGACGACAAATTTTTGGACACCAAGGGACATGGCCAATCCACGTAACCTGCACATCGTTGGATTGTGAGGAATCCGGAGCACCTGGAGAAACCCCACGCAGACACGGGGAGAACGTGCAAACTTCACCCAGACAGTGACGCAAGCCGGGAATCGAAACAGGTCCCTAGTGCTGTGAGGAAGTAGAGCGAGAATGTACCATCCATAACGTGCTCTCGGCCCATAGTCCTTGATTCCCCTACTCAATATCAGAAAAAATGCCTGTCTCAGACTTAAACTGAACTGCTGTGTGAGAGAGTTCCAAACCCCCACCGCTTTCTGCTTGTAGAAGTGTTTTCTAACATCTCTCCTGAAAGGGGTTTTAAAAAGAAATATGGCCCCTGTTCCTCGAGCCTTCAGCGAGTGGAAACAGTTCATTCCCATCCACCAGCCCTTCCAAGAAAATATTTTACAGACTTCTTCTTTCTGATCACCCCTCAACCTTTTGAATTTGTGTGAGAAAAGGATTAATTTGTCTCATCTCGATTCGTAATTTAACCCCTGAAGTCCAGGTATCATTCTTGCAAACCTGCATTGAATTATCTCCAGGGCCTAAACATCCTTGCTAAAGTGCGGTGCCCGACCTGCGACAGAACTCTAAGCGGGGTCGAACTAGGTCAGTGTAAAACTGCAGCAAATCATCTGTATCCCAATTCTCCAGCTCTTTCAAGAGGTGTCGGCTCCGATGGTAAAGCAGCATTGAATTCCACCTTGAGAATATCGTGGTGAGCTGCCTCCTTGATTCGATGCAGTTTTTCTGAAGTAGTCTGATACTGTGTGGCTGACCAGTCCAGTTCATTGGACACATAAGAGGTCACCACTTTGGCTGTGGGTCTGGAGACGCGTGTAGGTCACACCTAGTCAGGACAGTAGACTCCCTTCCCTGAAAGGCATTACTGAACCAAAGATGTATTGGTTAGATGGATTGGCCATTGTAAATTGCTCCTTTGTGTCCAAAATGTGCAGGTGAGGCAGACTGGCGATGCTAAATTGCAACTTAGCGCCCAAAGTTGTATGGTTAGGGGAATTGGCGGTGGTAACTTGCCCCTCCAAAGGTGGGTAACTTGCCCCTCCCTCAGTCTCCAAAGATGTGCAAGTTAAGTGGCTTGGCGAACCTAAATTGACCTTTCGAGTCCGAAGATGTGTAGGTTTGGCGGATTAGCCATGGTAGATGTGTGGAGTTACAGGTAAGATGGGGGAGGGCTTGGGTAAGATACTCTGTCAGACGCCGTGCAGACACGATGGGCTGAATTAACTCATCTGCTCTGTGGGGATTCGATGATACTGCTATCATTCAAACCACGTGTGGATTAAACCAATTGGCACGACGTCTGTGGCTAAATTCCATTTCCACTCATATTAATTAGCTGCATTTAGATTTCCCCAGCTGGTGTTCTGGTGCTGGGAGCCGTGTGGCCTGAGTGATAACCAGGATCCTGGTGTTGACAGTCCAGTGAAATGGCCGATGCCACCATCTCTCAACACTTTACCTTCCACTGGTCTCACCTGTGTTGTCGGAATACCTGCACTATCCGATCTTGAATAATAAATATCTGATTGTTGTTTCAGTTCTGGTGGATGGAAGATTGCCGAAACTGCAGTTCCAGAGGGCCGCTGCTCGTCGGGTGGACAAACCTGGTTAAAGGGTAATCTCAGAGCTGATGATATCAGCTTTGTATTCACTGTCCAGCGGCTGTTCTCATCGACAACATTCTTTATGACTTATCAATCTGATTTCAGGTACCCATCCCACCGTAGGAGAAGGAGAAGTCAAGAGGACAGCCTGCATCAACTGGAGGATACAGAATTGCCACCGAGCCCATGAGATAAAGATCAGAAACTGCAGCACTTACTTTGTCTATGAGTTGAAGAAATTATATAATTGCTATGTCTATTGCACAGGTACACTGACCATTTTCAAATGCCCTGAAGATTGACCGTGTGGTGTTAAGAACATAAGAACATAAGAAAGAGTAGCAGGAGTAGGCCATCTAGCCCCTCGAGCCTGCCCCGCCATTCAATAAGATCATGGCTGATCTGAAGTGGATCAGTTCCACTTACCCGCCTGATCCCCATAACCCCGAATTCCCTTACCGATCAGGAATCCATCTATCCGTGATTTAAACATATTCAACGAGGAAGCCTCCACCACTTCCGTGAGCAGAGAATTCCAGAGATTCACCACGCTCTGAGAGAAGACGTTCCTCCTCACCTCTCTCCTAAACTGACCCCCCTTTATTTTGAGGCTGTGCCCTCTAGTTCTAGCTTCCTTTCTCAGTGGAAAGAATCTCTCCACCTCTACTCTATCCAGCCCCTTCATTATCTTGCAGGTCTCTATAAGATCCTCCCTCAGCCTTCTAAATTCCAACGAGTACAAACCCAATCTGCTCAGTCTCTCCTCATAATCAACACCCCTCATCTTTGGTATCAACCTGGTGAACCTTCTCTGCACTCCCTCCAAGGCCAATATATCCTTGAGCCTGAACAATATGTATAATATTCACTCATTGGTGACTTTAAAAAAAGGGAAAAATAAAGAATATCTTTCTCCGTGAAAACATAGCGGAAAAAAGCAACTGCGCTCCAGAATATACATTTCTTATTGAAAATGTTCACTCAATCTGCCTGATGAACTATGGATACAAGAACCAGAAAACTGACTGATCTCGGTTTGAGCTGATGTTGCGCTCTGATCTATCATTCTGTTTGGCAAATCAAATTAACTAAATCAAACACACGGTGGGATATAATAAATGCGGCAACCCCTTACAGGGCGGGATGGTTGGGGGAGGGGGGGGCGGGGGGGGGGGGCGGTCGGGGCTTGGTGGAGAGAATGTGGCGACGGAACACAAAGATAATGCATAAAGGAAACCTAAAACATCAACTTAAAATGTGATTTAATGTGGTCAATAATACACCCCTGCCCCTGTGGTGCCCAATGGGCATGGAAGTCCTCGCCAGGAACAACTGGCCATGAATGTAGCCGGGGCAGTGGGGCAGACAGTCAGATGGGACGAGGATCCTGATCTATTTGGGTCAGTTGATCACTTCCTGCTTCGATTGAAGGAACCTCACTGATCTCCCTCTGTCCCCCCGTAGCAATAAACATAAAGTCCCAGTTAGCAGATTTGCCATACAATTAAAGAAGCACTGGGTCATAGCACAATAGGGTAGTGGTCGTGGATGTGCAGATAGAGTGTGCTGGGCGCTGGGATGTAGGGAAGGGCGCACAACAGGTGTGTGTGGGTTGGAAAATGTGAACACTTAGGAACTAGATGTAAATGACAGAGTGAGACAATGGAGAAAGACAGGGCGTGGTAAGATCACATGGCTACGATGCAAGAGGTGGGGTGTGGAAAATGAGCTCGAAAGAGAAGAGAGGAGATGTTGGAAAGGGAGAGGGTGTGGCGGAGAAAAGCGTTGATAGAGGTGCAATAATGTCGGGCAAGAAGTAGGGAGATACAGTGACTGAGGAAGAGACGGATGGAGTGACTGCAGTGAGTGAATGCAATGACTGTGGAGTAGGATGTAGTGACTGAGGGCAGTGGGATGTAGTGACTGAGGGGAGTGGGGTGTATTAACTGAGGGGATAGGCGTTTAGCGATTGAGGAGAGTAGGATCAAGTGAATGAGGGGATTGGAATGTAGTGACTGAGGGGAGTGAGATGCAGTCAGTGAAGGGAATGGGATGTAGTGAGTGAGGCGACTGGGAAGCTACTGCTGAGGTGAGTGTGATATAGTGACTAGTTGCAATGGGATGCAGTGACTGAGGGTACTGGGATGAAGGGGTTGATGGGGGTGGGCTGCACCGAGTGATGGGAGTGGAATGTAGTGATTGAGGGATGTTGGATTTAGGGACTGAGGGACGTGGGGTATAGTGAACGATGGGAGTGTGATGTAGTGACTGAGGGGAGTGTGGTGTAGTGATTGAGGTGAGTGGTTTGTAGTGACTGAAGGTATTGGGATGCAGTGACTGAGAGAGTGGCGTGTAGTGACTGAGGGGATTGAGATATGGAGACACATGGCTCTCAGTGTCCTGATTGATGGGAAGGATGTATGCAATCAGTTGTCAAATTGAAACTGCATCTTTCATTACTGGATTGAATTCTTCAACGGCATACCAACATCTCTGATGACGAGTACGTCCTCTATCATCCTCAGTCTGGATTTGCCCATTTGTTCTTGCAGATCCAGGGACAGCACCAACTCAGGAACAAGAGGAACATTTGAATCGTGCATCCACTGAGCCAACCTCATCTTCCCCAACAGGAGCTGAAACTTCAGGTATCTGGTGCCGTTTACGGCACTTAGAATGTCATCATCCAGGAACTGTAGTGCTTAACTGATGGCTTTGCTAAGCTCTGACTGGCACGAATGAGAAAATTGTGATTGCTGCTAGGAGGGTAGGTGAGTGAATATTGTTGTAATGACTGAGGGGAGTGAGATGTAGTGACTGAGGGGAGCGGTCTGTAGTGAGTGAGGGGAGTTGGATGTAGTGAATGACGGGAGTGGGATGTCGTGACTGAGGGAAGTGAATGTGCTGACTGAGGGCAGTGGGATGTAGTGACTGAGGCGAGAGGGATCAAAAGACTGAGGTGCGTGGGATACAGAGGCTGAGGGGAGTGGGATATAGTGACTGAGGGGAGTCGAATGAAATGACTGAGGGGAGTTGAATCTAGAGAATGGGGGGAGAGGGAATCATTGACTCGGCGGAGTGGGATGTAGTGTCTGAGGGGAGTGTTATTTAGTGACTGAGGGGAGAGGGATATAGGGACTGAAGGGCGTGGGATGCAGAGGCTAAGGGGAGTGGGATGTTGTGACTGAGGGGTAGTGGGGTGTAGTGACTGAGGTGAGTGGGATATAGCAACTGAGTGCAGTGGGATGAAGTGACAGAGAGGAATGGGATTTAGTGACTGAGGGGTGAGGGATTTCGTGACCGAGGAGAGTGGGATTTAGTGACTGAGAGGAGTGGGTTCTAGTGACTGAGGGGAATGTGATTTAGTGACTGAGGGGAGTGGGATGTAGTGACCGAGGGGATTGGGATGTAGTGAATTTGGGGAGTGGGATGCAGTGACGTAGGCGAGTTGGATGCAATGTCTGAGAGGTAGGATGTATTGACTGCGGAGAGTGGGATGTAGTGACAGAGGTGAGTGGGAGATAGTGACAAAGGGGATTGTGGTGTAGTTACTGAGGTGAGTGTGATGCCGTGAGTGAGCTGCTTGGGATGTAGTGACTGTGAGATGTGGAATGTAGTGACTGAGTGGAGTGAAATTTAATGACTGAGGGGAATGTGATGTAGTAACCGAGGGAAGTATGATGTAGTGACTGAAGAGAGTGGGATGTAGTGACTGAGGGGAGTTGGTGTAGTGACTGAGCGGAGAGGGTGTTATGACAGAAGAGTGGGATGTCGTGACTGGGGGGAGTGGGATGTTGTTACTGAGCGGAGTGGGCTCCAGTGACTGAGCGGAGTGGGATGTTGTGACTGATGGGAATGCGATACAGTGACTGAGGGGAGTGGGATAAAAGTGACTGAGGGGAGTGGGATGTTATGGCAAGTGAAATGGGATGTAGTGACTGAGGGGTGTGGGATGTCGTGACTCACGTGATTGGAATATCGTGACTCAGTAGAGTGGGAAACAGTGACTTTGGGGAGGAGGATGTAGTCACTGAGGGGAGTTGTATCTGGTGACTGAGGGGAGTGGGATATAGTGACTGAAATGAGTGGGATGTAGTGACTGAGGGAATTGGACGTAGTGACTGCAGGGAGTGAGTATAGTTACTGAGGGGCGTGGGATGTCGTGACTGAGGGCAGTGGAATGTAGTGATTGAGGGGATTGTGATGTAGTGACTGAGGGGAATGGAATGTAGTGATTGAGGGGAGTGGAATGTAGTGACTGAGGGGTGCGTGATGTAGTGAGTGAGAGGAGTGCAATTTAGTGACTGAGGGGAGTGGAATGTAATGACTGAGTGCAGTGCGATGCAGTGACTGAGCGGAGTGCGGTTTAGTGACTGAGGGGAGCATGATGTTGTGACTGGGGGGGGGGGGGGGAGTGGGTTGTTGTGACTGAGCGGGTGTGATGTAGTGACTGAGGTGAGTGGGATGCAGTGTCTGAGAGGAGTGGGATATATTGACTGAGGAGAGTGGAATGTAGTGACTGATGGGAATGCCGTGCAGTGACTGAAGATAGTGGGATGTAATGACTAAGAGGACTGGGAATCAGTGGCTGAGGGGAGAGGGATACAGTGACTGAGGGGAGTGTGATATAATCACTGAGGCGACTGGGATGTAGTGAGTAAGGGGAATTGGATGCATTGACTGAGTGGATTGATATGTAGTGAATGAGGGGAGTGGGAGTTCGTGATTCAGGGGAGTGAGATGTAGTGACTGAGGTGAGTGGGATGTATTGAATGAGGGGAGTGGGAGTTGGTGATTCAGGGGAGTGAGATGTAGTGACTGAGGTGAGTGGGATGTATTGAATGAGGAGCCTGGGAGTTTGTGATTAGGGGGAGTGGGGTGTTTTCAGAGCAGTGGGATATAACGTCTGAGATGCATAGGCTGTATTAACAGAGTTTTGCGGAACGTTGTGAAATGCTATGTTGGAGTGAGGGGAGTGTCTGATTGTGCCTCCGGGGCGTTGGATGTTCTGACTAATTTAGTTTAAAACACACGTTATATGGTTAGAGTATAACGTGTGATTCAAAGTAAATTAGTCAGAACATCCAGCTCCCCAAAGGTACAATCACACACTCCCCTCACTCTAACATACAGGCCTTGTTTCAACTGGAGTTTAGAAGTGTCTGGATGGTTTGGTTGAAGTATATTTGATTCTGATCAGTATTGCCAATATTGAAGTTGCAAGGTATTTCCTCCTTTGCGTCAGTGAAAAATAGTGGCAGCGTTTTAAAACTTTGCACATCGACCTCCGATGACAGTGGACAAGTGGAGTGTGCGTGATGGGGCGGGGCGGGGGGGAGGGGCATGGAATATTACTGTTAAGACAAAGCTAGATGGATGCAAACTCTGAGGTCACGTACCAACCAACTCAAGAACAGCTTCTAGTCTGTCGCAATCAGACTTATGAATGGACCGACCTTGCATTATGCTTCATCTGTATAGCATGCAAGAAACAATACTTTTCACTGTGTGCTAATATATGTGACAATAATAAATCAAATCAAAGATGGATATGTGTTAAAGGCGGGAGACAGATGTTTTGGTGACGAGACCGGACTGTGTAACTGGAAACACAAACAGATCACTCATGATCTTGTCAAATCTTGGAAAAGCTCCAAATGGCCGAATAGGTGACTTCTGCACCTATTTCCCAGTTTGAGAGTGATCGTCAAAATTAATGATTGGTAACAGGAGGGAGATTAAATTGATCAAAAATAGCTGTCAAAAATGTCCTTCATCAACTCAGCATACATCCCATTGGTCAGAGAGCACGTATATCTTCTGTCACTTCATTCAGTCACTGCAGTGACTGTCCTGATACAGCACATCCCACTCTCGACAGTCAAAGCAACCCCCTTCATTCCGTACAAAATCGGGTTCCCTCTGTTTAACATATTACACTCCCCCAAATCCGTGTTGTTTTTGTTTTATCCTCCCAGACTCAGTATCATCCACCACCCCAGAGGATTGTTCAAAAACTCAGACTGAATCTGAGAAAGGTAAGCGCATTGGCTGTCCTCATCAGGACCGGTAAGCAATATAATTCATTTTGTCTCAGTCTGGTACAAATCGACCAGAGCAGTGTCAGGATACGAGTGTATTATTCATGATTGCAGGCTAACCCATTGCTCTCAGACTCTCCATTTTCTCTGCCTGAGCTGTCAGGACAGACGTTACTGTCACTTACATTCACTGTGTGCAAAATCACTAAGGATTCACAACGTGAAATATTTCCTTTCTTCCTCGTTGCGTTCTCTACCTCTGCTCCCTCTCTCCTTCACACTGAAGATTTTATCTCTCCGTCCCTATGTCTCACTGTTTCTCCATCTGTCTCTCTTTCTCACTGTCATGTTCACAAACAATTTTCTGCCTCTTAGTCTTTCCCTCACTTTCAACTACTCTCTTTCTGTTTTATTCTTTGCCGTTCTGTCTTTCTCTCCCTCTTACTTCTTTCTACCTCATGGATCTCTTCCATCCCAGCTCTGTTTCACGAGTTCCAGTTCTCGTTTCATTCAGCGTGTTATTCTCTCTCTCTTCGCCACTCCGTTTTTTGTTCTTCTCTGCATGTTAATCGGTCTTCATTTCCTCAATGTGTCCATGTATCCCTTTCTCCAGCTGCCCAGTACCCATATTTCCCAAAGACAGCGATGGAGCTTGAGAAAGAAACGAAAGAGGAGTGTGAATGGAGAGAGAATGAAATGAAAATATTTAGGAGGACAGAGCAAAGATGGAACTGGAAGAGAATATAGGGTAAATAATGATAGTCGGGATGGGGATTTGGAATGAAAATAATTGGTGGTGAGGTAAATGGATAATAAGAAATACAGAAAGAGAAAAAACACAATGGGGGATGGAAAACAGGAGGAAAGAGGAAGAACATGAATTAACTGAGATGGATATGTCGAGATAGATCCTGTACCCCACAGTAACCTCTGAATATGTTTAACATGCTAATATTGTTTGTGTTATGTTTAGACACTGAGTACCAGACGATTAATGTGGAGGTTACTTCAATGACAGAACTCGGTGATGAAACAGCGAAGAGGGTGGTTTTGAAGAAGGTGAGACAGAATTGCAATGAGGACCAAATGGCAGACACCAGACCCATTTGCCCTGTTTGGATTCAGTGATAGGTGACTCCCGCCTCGACTTACATGTATTTCAAGTTCCTCCTGTCACCCTCGTGTTTCACAGACCACATGATACTCTGGGCAGATACATCGACTCTCCAACGAGCTGCATTGGCTGTGATTGTTCGGTTGAAGAGAAATGTAAAGAGGTTGAATGCCCTCATCACAGAACTGCTTTGAGGATGGTGGAAGGGCATCCAACCTTTCCTGTATGATAGGATCCAGATGTTCTGCCTGACCTTACTCTGTTTTCTCGCTCCCTTTCCACTCAGTTTCTCCATGTCTTGACCACTTGACCACCCAGACGTCCTCGCTCTGTTTTCTTTTCAACATCTTTCAGTTTCCCTCTCTCCTTGCCTGGCCCACCTTTATCTTCCTCATTGTGTTTCCCTTTCTTTCACTTTTTCGCATTCACAATCTCACTGACCCTGCATATTACAACTTCTCTCCCTGTGTATGACCGCCAGTGCATCTTTTCCACACGCCCTCGCCCCCACTCTTTTTATCTCTCTCTCTCTCTTTTCCTAGAGCATTATCATAACACTGTCTCCCTCTCTGTATCTCTATCTCACTCTCTTTATTACTCTCTCGAGCTTTCTCTCTTTCTTTCTCACATCATTTCATCATTCCTCAGTTTCACTTCCTCTCAGTCTATCCTCACGACCTCTTTCCCTGACTCTCTTTGTTTCTGTCTGTCTCTCTCTGTCTCGTTCACATACATTCTCGCTCTGCCACACTGTCTTATAATCTTTCTCCCTTTCTGTCTATCACTCTCACTCTATCTCATCCCCATTTTCTCTCTCGCTCTGTCTGACTCTATCTCTATCGAATTAGTTGTGTCTCTCGAGTTCTCTCTGTTCGCCCCCCCTCACCCACACCCCTCCCCCCATCCCAAGCCCCCCTCCCTCCCCGCGCCTCCCTCCCTTCTCTGCACTCATCTTCATGTTTTCTCCTCTCTCCTTTCTAGGTACAGGAAATGTTCAAGGATCAATGTCCAAAGGAGTCGATCGATTGGAATCGGGTGGAGGTTCAGTGCTCAGATGTGGATGAGCTGGATCCCTGAGGGAGATACACTGTGAGCGAGCACTCGGAACACCCGGATCATATGATTTCCACACTCACTCCATGATGATTCAACCTTCATTTCTCATTCTTTCACTCATGCAGAGGGTTCAACTTCAATTTGAAGTGTGTTAACTTTAAAGCGAACATAGTTTCCACTTTATTTTGCAGAGCTGGGAGCTTTAAGCATTTTTTTCTTCCAGCAGGGAATTAAAATCCCATTTTTAATAATGCCTGCCGGTCAGTTGAAACCAGACTGACCCTAGAGCTGCGTTCAGTTTCAGGATGAAGTGATCTGCTACTTATTGGGGGAAGTTAATGCTTGATCTCCCATTCTGTACAGCTCTTTGAGATTGAGTGAGCTCTCAGCACTGATGACAGGGGTGTGGACAACAGATAGCCCTTGTGGAAGGAGAACATCTCATTATATAGCATCATTTGAATCAGGTTTCTGTGGAATGGGAAATTTATTTGTCATTGAAATTTACAGAATCAGCAATAGCTTTTTAATCAGCACATTTTAAATGGTAGAATGGTAATTATGTTTAACATGAGTGAAATGCTTGACAATGTTACAAATAAAGTGAATTACAATGAAGTATGAGTCAAATGCTGACAGCACTCTGCTCTATCCCACCACCAATTTATGTTCTTCTGTACTGTGTCTGAGCTCTCACGCTCTAACGTCCAACATTGGTTCAACATGCAATATACAAAATTTGGAGATGACACAAAAATAAGTGGGACAGTAAGTTGCGGTGAGGACAGAAGAACTTACAAATGGATATCGATAGGTTAGGAGAGTGGGCCAAGATGCGGTAGATGAAGCTTAACGTGGATAAGTGTAAAGTCATGCATTTTGGGTGGAGAAATGGGATGGCGATGAATGATTTAAATGAGGAGAAGCTTCACGGTGCTCCGATGCAGAGGGATCTAGTTGTCCTAATTCATGGGGCGGCACGGTAGCCGGGGCGGCACGGTAGCACAGTGGTTAGCACTGCTGCTTCACAGCTCCAGGGTCCTGGGTTCGATTCCCGGCTCGGCTCACTGTCTGTGTGGAGTTTGCACATTCTCCTCGTGTCTGCGTGGGTTTCCTCCGGGTGCTCCGGTTTCCTCCCACAGTCCAAAGATGTGCGGGTTAGGTTGATTGGCCAGGTTAAAAATTGCCCCTTAGAGTCCTGAGATGCATAGGTTCGAGGGATTAGCGGGTAAAATATGTGGGGGTAGGGCCTGGGTGGGATTGTGGTCGGTGCAGACTCGATGGGCCGAATGGCCTCCTTCTGCACTGCAGGGTTTCTATGATTGTCTATGAGTCACAGAAAACTAGCATGCAGACGCAATGGGCCGAATGTCCTAATTCTGCTCCTATATGTAATGGACTTCTGAACTTATGAATTCATAACTGCTAACTATGTCTGTTAATTCCATTTCAAGAAATATTCCTCACAGACTCACTCACTAACACAGCTAGAAAACAGCAGGTTTCTGCGATTTGTACTTAGCACCAGCCCTACAGCTTTTGAAAACCCCTAGTTTGAGGTATAAAGAGATATGTGCCTTTGGACTCTCAGACAGCAGCCTCCACAGAGAGAGAGAAAGAGAGAGAGAGAGAGCGAGCTCTTGTTTCCTGCTGACACAAGCAGAATTTGCCTGCACGTCCACGTCAGCTTCGCTCGTTGCATTATCACATGACTCATTCTCTTGTCAATCAGCCCAATTAAACCCTTCTCTGAAATCCCAGGGAAGATCCTAAAATAGACAGAAATGTATTAGCTCAGGTTTAAATGTACATCCCATGTCATAAGAACATAAGAACATAAGAAATAGGAGCAGGAGTAGGCCATCTGGCCCTTCGAGCCTGCCCCGCCATTCAACAAGATCATGGCTGATCTGAAGTGAATCAGTTCCACTTACCCGCCTGCTCCCCATAACCCCTAATTCCCTTATCGATCAGAAAGCTATCTACCCGTGATTTAAACATATTCAATGAGGAAGCCTCCACCACTTCAATGGGCAGAGAATTCCAGAGATTCACTACCCTCTGAGAGAAGAAGTTCCCCCTCAACTCTGTCCTGTCTTCTACACTCTTGGCACGTGGGCCGCCTGGAGCAGACAAATTGGCATCGATGAAAACAGAGCTGTCTCTGAAACATTCCCTGCACAAGAACCATGAAAATATAGAGATTTGAAATGCACAATATTTCCACAATCTGAATGAGAATTTCGAAATTGAGGAGATGTCTGAGTCAATAAAGTGTAGGAAGTACAGAGGGCATGGGTGAACAAAAGTTGTTATCAGATTAGGTCAGGGCAAAAAATGCAATGATCAAATGCAAGATCATCTGCTGTGAAAGATGTTAGGCCGACCTGGAAACGATGAGAACAGTGTACTCTGAGGATGACTAAGTCATGGATGAGAGTTTCTGATCAGCTGACAGGGTTACATTCGAGTGATATTCTGGAGGTGATAGGGGCTATTTCAGTGCTGCCAGGGATAAACGGAGGGAAATTCTCCTCCAGGTCAAACTCAAACCAGAATTACACACCATCTTGATCCGAATGGTTCCGCTGACAGAGAAAGAAGCCGTAGTCAGGTAATAGAGTTTATGACAGAGAACAAAGTCAATTGATAGAACTTTCCCATATTCGGCCCATTGAGTCTGCTCTGCTAGTCAATCATGGCTGATATGCTCCTCATCCCAATTTCCCTGTCGTCTCCACGTAATCCTTTAGCGCATTGACAATTAAAAATCTACCAAACTCCTCCATAATTTTACTCACTGCCCCAGCATCCACCGCACCTTCGGGTAGTGAAGTCCACAGATTCACAAGCCTTTGGGAAATGTAACTTCTCCTCAACCCTGTTTTAAATATGCAACGCCTTATACTAAGTGTATGATCTCTCATCCTCGAATGCCCCACAAGGGGAAGCATCCGCTCCATGTCTACTTTATCCACACCTTTTATTATAATTTATACCTCAATTTTGCCTCCCCTCATTCTTCTCAATTCCAGAGAGTGTCGGCCGAAACTGTTCAATCTAACTTCATACGCCAAACCCCTCATCTCTGGAATCAATCTAGTGAACCTCCTCTGAACAGCTTCTAATGCCACTACATCTTTCCTCAAAAAAGGGGACTAAAACTGTGCACAATACTCCAGGTTGCGGTCTCACCAATGCCTTGCATCGTTGCAACAATCTTCCTTACCTTTCTATTCTATTCCTTTAGCTATAAATGCCAGCATTCCATTCGCTTTCCTTATTATCTGCTAAACCTGCACGCTCGTTTTCTGTGACTCATGAACGAGGACACGCAGATCCCTCTGCATCGGAGCACCCTGAAGTTTATCCCCATTTAAATAATTCGTCGCATTCCCATTTTTCCACCCAAAATGCATGACCTCACACTTGTCGACGTCAAGCTCCATTTACCACATTTTGCCCCAATCTCCTAACCTATCGATATTTATTTATAAAGTTATTCTTTCCTCTTCGCAACTTATTGCCCCATTTATTTTTGATTCATCTGCAAATTTTGGATATTGTCATCTTTAATTGTCTCGTTATTGAAAGGTAAGCTCATTCATTCGCTGTGTGTAAACTGTATCGTTTAAATATAGTTTTCTTTAATAAAAGCTTGCTAGCCTGCTAACAAAATCACTCCTATCGTGAAACGTCTTATTTTAACACTTATGCCGAAATAAAAATAAAAAGTTGGCGTCTAGTTGTGCTTAATTAAATACTTTCGGTTTTCCGACCTGCTCCCAAATAATAGGTTCAAAACGCTCCCTCGCCGTCATTGTCGATGCAACATCCTCCAGTTTAAGAAGTTTTTGAGATCTCTGTGTTATTCCAATTCTAACATATTGTGCTCCTCAGAGTTTAATCATTCCACCCTTGGCAGCCGTGTCCTCAGCTGGGCCCTATTTATTTGCACAAATTACTCCTGAACCTCTCCAACTAATTCCCCATTTAAAGATTACCTGAAAATATGCCTCTTTGATCAGAACCAGCTTTCGGTTACTGGTCCTGAATTCACTTTCTGAGGATAAATATCAATGGCATCATCATTGTTTGTCATCTATATCAATGATCTGGATGATAATGTGGTCAATTGGATCAGCACGTTTGCTGATGATACAAAGATTGGAGGTGTAGTGGACAGTGAGGAATGTTTTCAAAGCTTGCAGAGGGATTTGGACCAACTAGAAAAATGGGCTGAAAATGGCAAATGGAATTTAACGCAGACAAGTGTGAGATATTGCACTTTGGAAGGACAAATCAAAGTAGAACGTACAGGGTAAATGATAGGACTCTGAAGAGTGCAGTTGAACAGACATGAAAAACACCGAACTCTGACGAAAACATGAACTCTGCAGTGTTCTCAACAAAATCACAGAGTTCGGGTCTTAATGCTTAAGTGTGACAAAGTTCATTAACCCATTCCCGACTTCACTCCCCCCTTCTGGTCGGATGCCAGGTCCAAACATGGCACCTATGACCAACTCAGAACCACATGTTATCGGGGAATGGGCCTAGCTCCTTAGTTGGGAGGTCTTCCCCCTCCACCTGTACACTTGTGACTGTCATAATTCGCGCTGTTACTGTTTTGCGACAGCCATTCAATAATGCCATACAAACACAGCAAGTAATTACAATTACAATTAATACAATCAATCCATGCATCAGGTATGAACACCACGACCCGAACCATTGCCCCAGCCAGCCCGGAGGGTTATAATCACGATATTGGTTCCCTTCTTCCTGTATTGCTTTTGCTACTTGTTTAAGATGATCTGCTAAGCGAGTTATATTCTCCGAAGCTTCGGGAATATACGTACAGCATTCGAAGCACATGTTCCACCTTGGGAGGCTAGTACATAATCGAGTTCCAATCAGTTCTGTAACGCCACAGTCCGAATAGCTACGACCTCTGTTGACATTTCAGAGATGGCCGTGCTCACCTCCTCGAACCCATCCTTAGTCTTATTTGCAACTTTCTCTAGGGTTGAGGCCATCCGTATAAGTTCCTGTGCTGCCTTTGCCGTCCCAAAAAATGGGTAGGCTATCATGAAGAATCGTTCTGTCTCACTAATGGCTCGCTTAGCCCTCAGCAGGTGTATCTCGGGGTGGTCCTGTAAGTCAGTATAATGGTGAATATCAGGCACCACATATGCCAAATAACACGATCCTGTCCAATTCCAGGGAAGCCACGGATAGGCATTGTTTCCACAGACAAAATAGGTACCATTATATGCAGTCATCGCGCTTCCATAAGCGGAGGAGAGGCTAACCGGGACGGTGGCTATGGGGCACTGGATTGTGACCTGTATCATGGCCTCAGCGTCACCAGTGATATCAACCTGCTGTATACAGTAGCTACGGCCAACAGGTATGGTTCCATTTCTTGTCAGGCAGATAACTCCCCTTTGTTGAATTTTCACAATGAAGTAGGGTGGGGAATCTGATCTGTCGTAGCTGGGCTGGTAATTCTTCTTAAAGGACGATAAAGTGCACCCTCCGCCCCCTAGCCTTGAAACAACATCACTGTTGCTGATACCCTACATAGTGGTACCCGATGGGGTTTTAAATTTCAGTTGCCTTGTCCCTTTCTGGGTTCCATTCCTTATTTAAAACCCATTCAATTACTTCTGGAGCTGATAAAGGGATAGGAAATAAGGGAATTCCTCCCTTTCCTCCGTGCATGGGAATGTGTGAACACACCCAGCACTTGCTAAAATTCGACTGTGATTCATACAGATAAGACATATACACAAGTGTGTTCATACAATAGACAGAGTCATCATTAGAGAGATGATCACTGTGCTTCATCCCTAACTCCTCATAATTCAATTTATACTTTCCCGCTATGGCTAACAGGGCCAGGGTCGTGAGTATCAGCATGAGAAGCGTCTTATCACCTACTAATATCCCGCGCGACCGTTATACAATGGTCCAAAGGCTATATCGCCCACACACAAAGTTTCCGCGCGCCCGTTCAGCTTGCTTGGAGGTCAGTCGTTGTTTGTTTATATCTGCAATTGGAGTATATCACATATTTTTCCATTAATTTCAGCATATTCAACTGAGTATATACAGGCACGGATATCCCCACTAATTATAACTTTATACAGCTCATTTCATTTTTGTACAAGCCCTGATTTGTTAGGTAATATTTTTACTGGGACATCCCACTGTTGGGACTGTCAGGGAGCATTTCAAGCTCGCTCTGCATCTCTCATTTCTTGATTCTCTTTTACCGATTTATGCATCCCTTTTCGTTGGGTGCTTAGTACCAAAACATATCTCCTGATTTTATCTTTTAGTGGACCTATATCGTTCCCACCTGTTATGATGCTTTTTGGTAATTGCATCGTCCGTCCTGTCATTAGCTCATAAGGGGTGAATCCGGTTGTTTGGTTTGTAGCAACCCTTAATCTCATTTAGTATTGTGGGCAATACCTTCATCCACGTTTTTTTTCCTGTTGTCTGTATGGCCAGTGCAAAGTATTTTTGCCCAATGTAATTAATTGTGCTATGCTTTATGTTAATCGAAGCTAATTTGGCCTCATCATCTTGGAATCCTGAGTCCAACTTAGAAACTTAGCTGCATTCTCTGAAGGTACAATGTAAGGTAAACAAACTTTCTCATGGCCAAGTTGTTGATGTAGCTGGAGACTGCTTGTATGTAATAATAATATCGAATTTAGTTATGCTTTAGAAACAGATGTTTTGTTTTGTTCAATCTCAGCGCTGGTTTTTGGCTGCTCTCTCTCTCCCCTTCTTTCTCTAAAGTAACCGTTATTTCGAAAGTAATGCTTAAAGAAAGGCATATTTACTTCAGTTCAGTCGAGTTTATTCTGAAGAAATAAACAGACCCTTCAGTTGGCTTGGTGCTAATCAAACAACACTTTGCACTGGCTGCAGCTGGCTAATTCTATCAAAAGACATCGCTTTTCTCATTTAAATCACATACCATACAACTCTGATCTTTGTATGATGTATTCTTACATTATATCTAATTTGATAATTTGTTTGTCCACATTTGAAAGTGCAATGTTTAAGCAGAAATGATGCTTCTATAGACAGATTGTCTCATAAGGTCTCACAGATGTCAATAGTTTATGCTGCCAGACACCTCTTTAAAAACACAGATAACCGAAATGATGCAAGATTTCTGAGTCTGGCTGCAAAGCCAGTCTCCAACTCTTTTTCTGTCTCTCTTTCAAGGAATCCGGTTTCACTTCTTGTCATGTTAATGTTAATTGTGCAAGCTATTACAAATTATGGCAAAGAATGGTTGCATATTTGGAATAACTAGCCTTTTTTCACAGACTTATGTTTTTATCAATACACAATATATTTTATAAAATTGGTTAAGGCTCTTCAGGATTTGATTTTTCTCGGATATCTCAAATTTAATTTAAGCCATTTTCATTTTTAGACTGAGCTCCAGATCAGAATTCCTTCATTTGCAGAATGATAACAAGCACAATATATATAACAATAACAATAGTTAATTGATTAGAAATGTTTTGGTTTGCTTCCTAGCTGGCGAGGTTTTAAGCTTTGCAGTGTTCTTAGATTTGGAAAACCTTGAACAATAGATGGTACAATTCCAACGGCAGTATGTAGTTTTAACTAGTTACACTATCAGAACTATCATCAATGTTAGATGATTTAAATGATGCAATTTGTTGCATGCTATCGGAACATCACACAAGTCTTGAATTTCATATCGGTAACTAACTGGCAACACAAGTTCCAATAATTCATGGTGTTCAATGGTTGGCATCAAATGCAAATTAAAAATACTCAAGGACAACATCTTTATTTGTATTAACAACTGAGGTTTTAATTGATTAATCTCCTGCTGTAAACTGGGGTAATCAGAACTACGATTCATTGATTTGATGAGACTTTAAACTGACTCATAGACAGTATATTCACCTTATTCATTTGTTCCTGCTTTTCTGTTTTTCACAAAATTACTTATTATTTTTTAACTTCTCAACTACACTCTAATAATTTCAACTTCAAGACAAGGAAAGAGCACATGGTCCTTCCAAGGTTTAACTCCTTTCTCAACATTAAAACGAACAACAACAAAACATTCACGCATCACGTTGTTAAACACACAGATACACATGGAAGCTTCCAACATTTATCCAGGCTTAACATCTTAAACTGGGATGGAAGTGAAACATTGAAGAATACAGACCGTTGATTAACAGTCGCTTTTATTCTGCTGCCTTCCAAGCTGTAATTCAACTCAAAACAGAAGTAAATTCAAGAAATCTTATCACTTTAATCTTTAACCGTTTGTAATAAATACTTTCCCAGCTTTTTCTTATCTCATTTATTCCACTGAATTATTTCCCTCATCTCTAATTATATTGATTTGTCACTTTGGTATTATAGGCGGGCACTCCCTTTTAGCCCGTCTGTCATTTAATAGTTTCATGGTAGATCCATGTAACACATTTTAATTAGAATGCGTTATGGCAGTATAATAATTCCCAGTATGACACACGCACTCCCATTCTACCTGATGTAACTCCCTTCTCTGTTAAATTTTGACTATATCTTAAAATTACTGCAAGTCTTATAACTCAGAGGAAAATAAACAAGTGATTAATCATCATTTCAAATACGCAGGAATAATTCTTTCTATTTATCTTTTCAACTTCAATTCTATCAAGAATACATTTTCAAATTTAACAAAAGCCTGATCCAAATAATCCATTTATTTTATCACCTTTAAATATCCCTACTAAATTAATTATTTTTACACAGGCAGATGCAAGATCGAATCTACTGTGGGCTTAAATGGTTAACTCTCCTTACGACTCTTCAGATGTAATCTAATCCTATTATTCCCACATTCCCCAAATCTCTGTCCGATGCCCCGATCGTAACATTTACTGGGGAACATAATGTATGAAACTCGCATTGATCTGCTATACCCCATTCCACCACATGAGGCTCTCGATCGCAATTACATCTTACATCTCTCTCCCTCAAGTGAGAGAGAAATTTATAGCCTGCTTGTTTTCTTTTAACCCTTTACTCCCCTTTTTAGTCTTATCACGCTTCAAACTAACCAAGTTAGCCTGATTTGAGTAGTCCCTTCTGTCTTTGCAGCGGCCCTGGCGCTGGTGTCTGTCTTATTCATTGGGGCAATGGCAGCTACCTTCGATGTCTGGTGATGATCGACACTGGGTCAATTCCCCCACTCCTGTTTATTCGTATCGGGATTTTGGAGCAACATTGGCAAGCCACATACCTCTTTATCTTTCCTTTGATTCTCGCATTCACTGATCCCTCTTCTTAATTGTTTTATTGAGGTATTTCTGCTCCAATAAGTGGGAGCATTCCCTAATGCTCTCTGAATCTCTGTTTTACACTGGGTGACGGGTTTATAATTTTGCTTTTGGTCGCGCACCAGTTCCCCTCCGGGTTACTGGTGCTGAGTTGTATTCTAGGACTTCCCACTCCTCTGGAGGAGCGGTTGGTCCCTGTGTGGACTCATTAGGAGGTAGAGGAACAGTTTCCCCTCTCCATTGTTTTTCTTCGAAGACTTGGTTTCGTTTCTCCAATTCTGTTATTCTGAATTCTAGTTCTCTAATCTTTTCTTTGTCTTGCTCAAATAGTCCAGCTAACTGATGCATTAACAATACTCCTATCTTCTTTGCCTCGTTTCTCTTTTCTTTATATATCCACGTGTTCTGCTACTCTAAGGTCTGAGACGTATCCCAGCCATCCTTTTTCATCCTCTTTCTTAATGCTTTTTTCTTTGATAAGTACACGTCAATGAGAGGACCTGCAGATCCCCTCATCCTTCATTATCTGCCATTTCGCAGACTTCACTAACCCCCTTTGGAGCCCTACAGTGCCTGACAAAGTGACCCAATTTCCCACAATTATGGCACGCACCCCTTGGTTTAGCTCCTCCACTGTTTGCACTAACGTTTTCCTGTTTTTTTTGTAGGTATGGTTTCTCATCTGGTCCATCTCTAATTCCAGATGCCCATTCCACTAATTCATCATAAGTCTGGGTATTGAGAACTCCCATTTTAAGGATTTTTTGGTGAGCTGGCGACAGCCCATCTTTAAATGCTTTTAAAAAGGCTCTATCTATTCGGGCAGTTTCGGGTACTCCTCAACATTCTTGGTATATTCTAAAGAGTCGCTCCCCAAATTCAAAGACTCTTTCACCCCTTTGTTGTTTCACAATTTAATTTTTTCTTTGACATCAGCCCATTTCTTACCCGAGGCTGAAACCTGTTCAATTAATCCGGCCAATGGATGAACTAAGAGAACTCCAATTTTCTTAGTTTTGTTTTTCCTTTCCTTTTCCAACCATTTTCGTTGTTGGTCTAGTGGATAGTCTAAATCCCATCCCCCTTTTATCATCTGTTTTATGAGTCTGTCCCTCTTAATCATAAATTCATTTATTAGGGACCCAGGGGGTCTCCACTGACTTTGTCCCGCCATAACACTGATAAGTTTATACTCACCACCTGGAGTGACTTATTCTCCTTTCTCGCTCTCCCCCTCCCAGGTCACTCTTATCGGAGTCCGGTGATACCTGTAAGGGTTGATCAGATCCCTCCGTACCACCGCTTATACTATATATTTGTTTAAGCCGGCTTCTCCTCAGAAGGCTTTTCCTTCTAACTCTTACACATGAAGGCTTTTCCTTCAAACTCCGGCGATCACTCGGACAGTCTCTATCTCACTCACGTCTGAACATCACACACTCTTATCACAGATGATTACCCACTGCATTTTGATCCACTCTATTTAAAGTTCAGTAATCTATTCCGGTGTCTCGGTTGTGGACATTCGACCGGACCGTAAACAGATTATCCCGGACGAGCCTCCAATTGTTGTAGGTAAGAAACTTCTGACACTATTAGTGGATCAAAGTGCAGGTTTATTTTCACAATTGTGGGAGAAGTGAGGTTCCTAACAGTGGACCCCCAGCCTTCTCTTCGAACACAAGAACAGTGTTTATATATGCCCCTGTTCCCGCCCTCATTACATTGCAATTCTCTAAGATGTCTGTCATTGTTCATGGTGAGATTCTTGTTGCATCAGCAGTATCTTCCGCTGCGTAGTTTGTTCAATCTCCGAGGCCACGATTGTTTGTCATTTGTAGCCTTGAAACAACATCACAGGTTTTGCACAAACACGTTAGTCTGATATACATTCAGGAGACAACGGTTTTCCGTTATCTGGTCCGAATGTAAGAAACAATGAATTCTAACCAAAACAATGAATTCTACAGCACTTCTCATACAAGCTCTAAATATCACAGAGGTCACTTTGACACTTTGAGTTTTGAAGTTTATTAACCCATTCCCGACTTCAGTGAACTCGCTGGTGTCTCAGTAGGTTGGATAAACCGCTCAGCATCGTCTTCACAATTCACTCTTCTTTCAAGCTGAGCATCATCTGCAAATTTAGAGATTGTGCCCTCAACATCCATCTCTAAGTTGTTTATATAAATCAGAAAAAGCATCATGTAAAGCATTCGAAACAAAGTGAATGAGTTGACGGCACAAATCAATACAAATGGGTATGATCTAGTGGCCATTACAGAAACGTGGTTGCAGGGTGACCAGGACTGGGAACTAAATATCCAGGGGTATCAGACAATTCGAAAGGATAGACAGGAAGGAAAAGGAGGTGGGGTAGCTGTGTTAACTAAGGATAACATCAGGGCGGTAGTGAGAGACGATATAGGCTCTAAGGAGCAAAATGTGGAATCAATGTGGGTGGAGATAAGGAATAATAAGGGGACAAAGTCACTGGTGGGCATAGTCTATAGGCCCCCAAATAATAACTTCAAGGTGGGGCGGGCTATAAACAAACAAATAACAGATGCATGTAAAAATGGAACAGCAACAATCGTGGAGAATTTTAACCTCCATATTGATTGGGCAACTCAAGTCGGACGCGGTGGACTTGAGGAAGAGTTCTGAGAATGCTGTCGCAATAGTTTCCTCGAACAGTATGTTACAGAACCTACGAGGGAGCAAGCTATCTTGGATCTGGTCCTGTGTAATGAGACAGGTAAAATTAATGATCTCCTTGTGAGGGATCCTCTGAGAATGAGTGATCACAAAATAGTTGAATTTCTAATACAGATGGAGGGTGAGGAAGTAGGGTCCCAAACAAGTGTCCTCTGCTTGAACAAGGGGGATTGCAATAGGATGAGGGCGGAGTTGGTTAATGTAGACTGGAAACACAGACTAATTGTTGGGACAGTTGAGGGACAGTGGAGGATTATTAAGGAGATTTTTCTCAGTACTCAGCAAAAATATATTCCAGTGAAAAAGAAGGAATGTAAGAAAAGGGATAACCAGCCATGGATAACTAAGGAAATAAAGAAGAGTATCAAATTAAAAACCAATGCGTACAGAGTGGCCAAAATTAGTGGGGAACTAGAAGATTGGGAAGGCTTTAAAAAACAACAAAGAACTACTAAGAAAGCAATAAAGAAAGGAAAGATACATTATGAAAGTAAACTCGCACAAAATATAAAAACTGATAGAGCATAGAACATAGAACAGTACAGCACAGAACAGGCCCTTCGGCCCACGATGTTGTGCCGCGCTTTATCTGAAACCAAGATCAAGCTATCCCACTCCCTATCATCCTGGTGCGCTCCATGTGCCTATCCAATAACCGCTCAAATGTTCCTAAAGTGTCTGACTCCACGATCACTGCAGGCAGTCCATTCCACACCCCAACCACTCTCTGCGTAAAGAACCTACCTCTAATATCCTTCCTAAATCTCCCACCATGAACCCTATAGTTATGCCCCCTTGTAATAGCTCCATCCACCCAAGGAAATAGTCTTTGAACGTTCACTCTATCTATCCCCTTCATCATTTTATAAACCTCTATTAAGTCTCCTCTCAGCCTCCTCCGCTCCAGAGAGAACAGCCCGAGCTCCCTCAACCTTTCCTCATAAGACCTACCCTCCAAATCAGGCAGCATCCTGGTAAATCTCCTCTGCACTCTTTCCAGTGCTTCCACATCCTTCTTATAGTGAGGTGACCAGAAGTGCACACAATATTCCAAATGTGGTCTCACCAAGGTCCTGTACAATTGCAGCATAACCCCAAGGCTCTTAAACTCCAACCCCCTGTTAATAAAAGCTAACAGACTATAGGCCTTCTTCACAGCTCTATCCACTTGAGAGGCAACCTTTAGAGATCTGTGGATATGGACCCCAAGATCTCTCTGTTCCTCCACAGTCTTCAGAACCCTACATTTGACCCTGTCATCCACATTTAAATTAGTCCTACCAAAATGAATCATCTCACATTTATCAGGGTTAAACTCCAGTTGCCATTTTTCAGCCCAGCTTTGCATCCTATCTATGTCTCTTTGCAGCCTACAACAGCCCTCCACCTCATCCACTACTCCACCAATCTTGGTGTCATCAGCAAATTTACTGATCCACCCTTCAGCCCCTCCTCTAAGTCATTAATACAAATCACAAAGATCAGAGGACCAAGCACTGATCCCTGTGGCACTCTGCTAGCAACCTGCCTCCAATCAGAAAATTTTCCATCCACCACCACCCTCTGTCTTCGATCAGACAGACAGTTACCTATCCAATCGGCCAACTTTCCCTCTATCCCACACCTCCTCGCTTTCATCATAAGCCGACCATGGGGGACCTTATCAAACGTCTTACTAAAATCCATGTATATGACATCAACTGCCCTACCTTCATCAACACACTTAGTTATCTCCTCAAAAAAGTCAATCAAATTTGTGAGGCACGACTTGCCCTTCACGAGTCCGTGCTGACTATCCCAGATTAATCCGCATCTTCCTAAATAGTCGTAATTCCCATCCCGAAGGACCTTTTCCATCAATTTACCAACCACCGAAGTAAGACTAATCGGTCTATAATTACCAGGGTCATTTCTATTCCCTTTCTTAAACAGAGGAACAACATTCGCCAGTCTCCAGTCCTATGGCACCATCCCCGTGGACAGTGAGGACCCAAAGATCAAAGCCAAATGCTCTGCAATCTCATCCCTTGCCTCCCAAAGAATGCTCGGATATATTTAATCAGGCCCAGGGGACTTATCGACCTTCAGTTTATTCAAAACTGCCAGGATATCCTCCCTCCGAGCACCTATTTCCTCCAGCCTATTAGCCTGTAACACCTTCTCTTCCGCAAAAACATGGCCCCTCTCCTTGGTGAACACTGAAGAAAAGTATTCATTCATCACCTTGCCTATCTCTACTGACTCCATACACAAGTTCCTACTACTGTCCTTGACCTGCCCTAACCTCACCCTTGTCATTCTTTATTCCTCACATACTCTGGCGTCCTTTTCGATCACTAACCAATTCTTCCACCTCCTTTGTCAGTTCTTGATTTAACAACCTCTGTGTTCAATAAAAAATATAACTCCTAAATTTGATGATGCCCCAATCTGGTAAATGTACTTCAGTGAAATCCAGCAGAACTGGTACCAATTCATGCTAAATATTGTCACATAAAACCTTGTTCACATTTGGTGTGGTTATACCATTTTAGGTTCAGAGTTATGCACGAGACAATAATAAATAATTGATAGATGAAAGAGGAAAATAATATTAAAATTTTGACTTTCGATGTTCATGTACCAAAGGTACTGAAGAGGTGGGTTTAACTATCGAATGTACTTGGTATTTAAAGGTGATGCAACGAACACATTTTGCACAAGTACTCTTTTAAATTTAATCTTCCACATTCACAGCTCAAAACTATCCCCCACGAGCATAGACGTGCCATATTCTTTCATGATTCATTTAACCTAATGTACCCAAGTACAAGCAAGAAGTAATTCAAATGATTTTCTCCCAGTTTCACAACTTTTCGAGGAAAATTCTTCCATAATTTCATCCAATTTTACCAAAATGTATTTACGAATAACATGATTTGCACAAATGGTTTATTTGTTCCATTTCTAAGCATTTTCGACTCCGACCACCCCAGATAACTAAATCATAGGAAAATTCTGTCATCCGTAGTAACGTCATTGGCACTATCCACGTTTAACAGAAAATCAACTCTCAACTTATCAGCACTTAGGTACATTGAATCTGGCAGACTTTACATGTTCATATGTACATTATCTTAGATAACACTCATTCAATATAGGAAACACACAGAACAAACAAATATTACTTTGTAAAATTATCCCGGATTCAAATGGTAACATCATTAAGAATACTTTTCACTGCATACTTATACATGTGAAAAAAATAAATCAAATCAAACTGAGAATATGTTCCAATGGAGCTGTCTCCAACAACAACATAAATGTTTATTTCCTTGAAACGCAAAACCAAACAGACTGTCTCTCAATTACCCTTTATTTGTCAAAAAAAATAAAACTTAATTAACCCTTCAGAATTTCGGTAACTCCAATTTATATGACTTGGGTACTTAGTGTATTCAATCTATTCGATCAAATAAATATCAGAAACGGTAACGCTTCAGTATTACCAATCACTTTAATTCAAAAGGTAACAGCGAGAAAATAAAAATGAGCCAAACTCTTCAGGTCTCAATTATCACTAGGTTGCTGTAAACAATCTTGAGCATCTTTTTCGAAGGTCAACCCCGGAAAGCGACTGGCCCGGATGGGGTACCCAGACGAGCACTCGGATCGTGTGTGGATTAGCTGTCGGGGATTTTCGCAGATACCTTCAAACACTTTACAACAATCTGAGGTCCCTATCTGCTTCAAGAAGAGGGCCATCATCCCGTTAACAAAGAAAATCCAAGCAGCGTGCCTTAATCACTATCGTCACGTGGCTCTGGCACCCATCATGATGAAGCCCTTCCAAAGCGTAGTCATGACACGAATCAATTCCAACTTCCCGGACTGCCTGGATCCAATACAGTTTGCCGACCGCCCCAACAGGTCCACGGCAGGCGCCATCTCCCTAGCTCTGCACTCAACCCTGCAACACCTAGGTAACAAAGCCACCTATGTTGGGCTCCTATTTATTGAATACAACTCAGCCTTCAAAACTATTAATCCAAGGAAAATCATCTCCAAACCTCGTGGCCTGGGCCTCGACTCCTCCCACTGCGACTGGATCCCGAACTTCCTAATCCACAGAATACATTCAGTAAGGATAGGCAACCATACCTCATTCACGATCATACTCAATACCGGTGCCCCACAAGGCCGTGTTCCCCTCTCCCTGCTATAATTCTTATATACCTATGACTGTGTGGCAAAATTCCCTCTGCATTCCCGATGCAGGGGGCACGCAATAAGCACTCTGTACGGTGTGGCATGTAAATAAAGGAACTCTGGTGACGGGACTTTCGCCTCCGTGAACTTATTACACCCATACAAGAAAGGACTGTTTCTGGACTGAGGAGGAGGTTGCAAGGCAGAAATCTATGTATGTTTTATCATTTTCTGAAGCTTATTACGGTTGTGTTAGAAGAATGTGGTTGACTTGATAAAAAAATTGGATCTCAAGTGCATATCGATGTATCGTGGTGGAAAAAAAAGTGTTTTTTCAGAGCATAGAGTCACAGTATCCCGACAGTGCAGGGGAGTTCGAGTCTCCACATGACAACAATGGCACTCAGGCCCTATTCCTGTAACCCCACGTATTCCATCTAACACGAAGGGGCAACCACACCCAGACCTGTTCCCTGTAACCCCAAGTACTTTGCTAACGCCTAACCCACACATCATGGAACACTAAGGGACAATTTAGCAGCCACCAATCCAACTAATCTGCACATCTTTGGAGTGTGGGCGGAAACAGAGCACCCGGGGGATGCCCATGCAGACACGGGGAGAATGTGAACACTGCACACAGATAGTCATGCTCGGGAAGAATTGAACACAGGTCACTGACGCTGTGGGACAGCAGTGCTAATCACTTTGCCACCGTGCCACTGTTGCATGCAATATTTTCAACTGTAATGTGGAGCTAAAACACACACAGATCACCTACTGTCAAGACAGAAACGTTATGCTGAATAATGAAACGTGTTGTAACTCAGTGACAATGCAGAAGAGTGTGCAATTATGATCAACGGAGTTCAATGGAGCATAGCGCAGATCTACCATGGTGGGGTTGCTTGCGTTATTGAGAAACAAAGTGGAATTGAAATAAAATAAGTCTATGTTCTAATGCAGTCGAGCGGGATATGTATTTTCAAGCAACAGGGTGAAAATAAACACAGGCCCGTTTGTCTTGAGTAGAGTTGGATGTGCTGTCAGTGACATTCGCTTGTATTGAATCCTGCAAGTAGTTTCCATTGGAAAAAATGAAGGTGGTTTGTGAACAATCGGAAAGAATTGCACACAACTATCAGCAAGAGAAAAGCTAGAGGTGGTGCTCTGGACAACAAAGTGCCCAGATATTTTCCGGCGTATTGCAGCTGTATCTGCTGCTGTGAAAAACAAAGTGGACAGAACATCTAGGGTTTATTCATTATTAATTCATGGGACATGGGCGTCGCTGGTTGGCCCGTATTTCGGTCCTATCCCTAATTGCTATTAGCCAGACAGCAGTTGAGAGTCAACAACATTGCTTTGGCTCTGGAGTCACTTGTCGGCCAAACAAGGTAAGGTCGGCAAATTTCCTACCCTAAAGGACAACAGTGAACCAAATGATTATTTCCGACAATCGACGATAGTTTCATGGTCATCACCTACTGAGTTTAGTGCCAGGTTTTCTCTTAATTGAACGCAGTTTCCACCAGCTGCCATGGCGTTGTCCGAACCCACGGCTCCAGAATATTTGCTTTGTTTCTGAATTGACAACCAGGCCATAGCCTAGAATTGTTCAAGTAACGATGATATGTTTGAAAGGGAAACATATCAATACTTGTACAATGCAGCAGGATCTCTCCTTGCAGACAAGGGTACAGAATTACTGTCAGTGATGTGCCTTTGGCGAGTAGGGGAGACAGTGGCGTCGTGGATTGGCGCGAGACTAACAACCAAAACACCCCGAATAGTGGTCAGGGGACTGGCGTTCGAATCACATCACAGAATCTGGTAAAATGTGAATTAAATGTTTATGGATGACCGTAAAACGATTGTCAAAATCTGCCATCCTTATGTGGTCTGACAGACATCTGACTTCACAGTCACAGCAATGTGGCTGACTCTTAATTGTCCTCAGGGATGTGCGATAAATGCCGGGACAGTCAGCGACGCTCCCCTCTCATGAACGAATAAAAAAATTGTATGCACTTTTTTTTAAAGAAAATAGAGTGTACTGAAGAGATTTTGGATTTCAGCTGCCCCACAGCTGGTGAATATGCTGTGATGAATAACACATTGTCAGACAACACACGGATGTAAGTCGACCATACAGTTGGATGTGTGATGAAAGAGATGTTTGAAGAAGCACATAGATGTTCTACCACAGTTCAGCTGGATTTATAATTGTGAACAATGCAGTGGCATGCAACACAGATATTTTAGATTGATATGTTGTCATTGAACAAATTTGTTGATATTTTAGATTGATATGTTGATTTACAGATTGATATGTTGTCATTGAACAAATAATATAAAATAGCACATAGATATGTGTCATTGGATGAACATTTTCATGGGAATAGTGCAGCGCAGCGTAACACAGCGCCTTTTTCAGCAATACAGCTGCATGTTTTGCTAAGAACATAATCACAGGATGGCTAGAATCAATGTGTGGTTAAACTTGACAAAGTGCCATGTGTTTCTATTTGAAACGTAAAGACAAATATGATGCAGGTAAGTTTTAAAATAGAGAGGGATCTCATATTCCGAACAATAGAATAGATTGCAACACATTTCTTCTTCCACATGATTACTGAGTTTATTAACGTGATCAGCAGAGTGGAATGGACCACAGAGCTATTCTCCTGTACAGCTGGTTGTGCAGTAACGCTCAATACGTGGAAATATAACAGAGAGATGTTCCGCGGCAATTGTGGCCAATTATGTGGAATATAACACAGATGTTCATCAGGAGACACCCACTGCATAATCACTGAAAATCAATATGCAAATAAAAGCAGAGTTTTTCTTTAACACTCGAGTGTAATGAACAATAGTTAAAATGACTGATTTATGTTGATTGCAAGTACTCTCTTGTCGCTGTGGGTTTCCGACGGTGGCTCTGGTTTCATCCTACACTCCAAAGATGTTCAAATAAGGATTGCCAGCCATGCTAAATTTTCCCTTACTGTGCCAAGATGTGTAAGTCAGGGTTACTAGTGGGGTAAATTCATGGGTTAACGGGGATAGGCCCTGGGTATGATGCTGTCAGAATTGGTGCAGACGAGATGGGCCAAATGGCTTCCGTTTGCACTGTAGACTTTCTATGATTTTGGAAAGCATTGTTGATTGGCAAGTTTTAGCCCAATCAAAGATGTCCTTGTGCTTGCAATTTTTCCAAAGTATGTTTTTATCCACTTCCCTATTGTCATGTTCATCCATCTCCGTGAAATTCCCCACTCTCACCGTTATGCCAGGCTGGCAGCCCTCTCACTAAGAAAGTTTGAGTTGGTGGGCTGTTGAATCAGAAGTCGTCTACTGTGAGAAAGAGTAGTGTAAACGTTTACAGTGGAGGAACAGATACTTGCACGAAAATTATGTTTCTTGACTGAAGGAAGCTGAAGATGAAGGAGGAAATTGTGAACAAAAAATTGAGAGCTGCTTCACTCGTTATTTGGCATTGTTTCTCTATGCCTTCTGTGAATCAATGAACTCGATACGATGAACTGCAGGATCAAAAGGGAGGGTTTTCCCTCTGCAAAAGTAGAAAGTTACCGTGCTTGAATTCGATGCAAACTTATATTTCGAGAGAATATTAATAAACTTTCGGAAACATCACAAATTGATTATTAAATTGTCTTATCCCAAGAGAAAATGTGCAAAAAATGTGCTTTGTCAGGGTTTGGTTAGGAATGCCTTTGGCTGCATATCAGAATTTAAAAAAACAACACAGAGTGAATTCAGCCTTCTCAGTGGTTCTGCCTCAGAACGCCAGGAAGCAACACTGTTATCCAGCTTTGCATGTGCAAATTTTGCATGTTTTCCCTTTGTCTGTGTTGGTTTCCTGCGGGAGCTCCTTTTCCCTCCCACAGTCCAACAATGTGCGGGTTAGATGGATAGTAAATAGATCCTAAATTGCACCTTCATGCCCATTGAAGTTCAGATCTGTGATCTGGCCACGACAAATAGTCCCTTATTGTCGAAAGATAAATAGGTTCGGCGGAAATTGCCCACTTAGCGCCCAAACGTGTGTGGTTTAGGAGGGCTGGCCAGGCTAATTATCTATTAGTATCCAAATATGTGTCGGTTAGCTGATTAGGCCATGCCACATGTCCATTACTGTCCAAAAATGTGCAGGTTAGGTGATTTGACCATGCTAAATTGCTCCTTAGTGCCAAAGATGTGCAGGTTAGGTGATTTGACCATGCAAATTGCGTCTCAGTGCCCAGAAATGCTACATTGACCATTACTTCCCAAAGGTCAGCAGGTTAGGCGATTTGTCCATGCTAATTAGTGCATTAGTGACTTAAGATATATTGGTTAAGTGAATTGACCATGCTAAATTGTCCATTAGTGTCCATAACTATGTAAGTGATGAAGACTAGGGTCGAAATGCATGGGGTTACGGAGTTAGGGTAGGGGTTGGACCTGCGCAGGACGCATTGTCAGGGACTCGGTGCATACTGAATGGGCCAAAGGATCCCCTTTAGCACTGTAGGGTATTCACGAATCTATTCTACTCTAACAACATTTCTACGTTTCAATGCAAATAGGGAAATAGATTCTTGAACTTCGATCCACATCAAAAAATACATTGGGCAGATTATTCATAGAAATCCTACAGTGCAGAAGGAGGCCATTCGGCCCATCGAGTCTGCACCGACCACAATCCCACCCCACATATTTACCCTCTCATCCACGCATCCCAGGACTCTAAGGGGCAATTTTTAACCTGGCCAATCAATCTAACCCACACATCTTTGGACTGTGGGAGGAAACCGGAGCACCCGAAGGAAACACACGCAGACACGAGAAGAATGTGCAAACTCCACACAGACAGTGACCCGAGCCGGGAATCGAGCCCGGGACCCTAAAGCTGTGGAGCAGCAGTGCGAACCACTGTGCTACCGTGCCGCCCTACTATTAATAGGAATCAAGAAGTGAGAACAAGAGGACGAGCAGTAAAGGCGATGACAATGTGGAAGAGAAATCAAAAGCAACTGAAATGATTGATAATGATGGTGAGCAGAACTGGAGCGGTGATAGAGGCAATTTGATATGTGAATGAGCAGAATGAGAATGAGGGAGTGAAAAATTGTGAGTGGAAATGTGAGAGGGGTAGAGCGGATTGAGGAGAATGAAGGGGAGGGCAAGTAGCATGAGGAGGGGCATATGGGCAGAGAAATTGGGAAAGTGTGAATTGACAGAGGAAGTCAGCTTGGGTTTCCATTGGGTGTTCCTGTTTCCCCCCACAGTCCAAATATGTGCAGATTAGGTGGATTGGCAATGCTCAATTGCCCTTTATTATCCAATGATGTGTATGTTAGGCGATTTATATGGTAAATGTGTGATATATAAATATTTGAAGGAAAATGTAACTGGTCTGATTAGTAAATTTGCAGATAACAAGAAGTTTGGTGGAATTACAAATAGTGACGAGGACCGTCAGAGGATACAGCCACATATAGATTGGTTGGAGACTTGGGCGGTGAGATGGTAGATGGAATTTAATCCGGACAAAAGTGAGGTTATGCATTTTAGAAGGTCTGAGTTGGAAAATATCCAGTAAGTGGCAGAACCCTTAAGAGCATTGATAGGTAGAGGGATCAGGGTGTACAGTTACACAGGTCACTGACAGTGGTAACGCAGGTGGAGAAGGGAGTCAAGAAAGTATATGGCATGCTTGCTTTCATCGGCCGGGCATTAAGTTTAAAAATTAGCAAGTCATGTTGCAGCTTAATAGAATGTTAGTTTGGCCGCACTTAGAATATAGTGTTCAATTCTGGTCGCTACACTACCAGAAGAATGTGGAGGCTTTAGAGAGGGGACACAAAAGATTTCCCAGGATATTGCCGGGTATGGAGGGCATTAGCTATGAAGAAAGGTTGGATATTTTTTTTTGGTTCTCACTGGAACGACGGAAGTTGAGAGGCGATCTGATAGAAGTCTCCAAGATTATGTGCGATATGGACAGGGTAGATAGTCAAAAGGTATTTCCCAGGGTTGAAGAGCCAATTACTAGGGCTCATAGTTTTAACACGTGAGGGGTAAGGTTCAAAGGAGATCTACGAGGCAAATTTCTTTTTACACAGAGGGTGGTGGGTGCCTGGAGCTCGCTGCCGGGGGAGATATTGGAACCAGATATGATAGTGATTTTTAAGGGGCATCTGGACAAATGCAAGAATAGGATGGCAATAGAGGGCTATGGTCCCCGGAAGGGTAGAAGGTTTTAGTTCACGGGCAGGGTCTGGATAGGGTCTGGTGCAAAGCATGTTGTAGACCCGATGGCCCGAGTGCCCTGCACTCATTGTAGGGATTTGATGACAAATAATCTTCGCTCACCATGCCTCTTCTGCATTTGGTACATTAGCAGAGATCATATGGTATTTCCTTTTTCCTTTAATCTTTCAGATATCAGTTTCCAGAATAATTCCATAGATAAGCCTTGATCACACATTGCTTTCAACTTCGAATTGCAAAACTTTAGCCATAGTATCACCAACAACTCTCTCCATTACCACACCAAAGGATTACATTAGATTTATCAGACATGATTTTTCTATTAAATTTGTGGTGCTCGTGTGTTTATTGGTAATTGTATGGAATTTCAATCGAAACAAATGTTTTCTCCATTAATATATAATTTAATTGGTCGCTCAGTTGTTCTCTCTTACATTGTGCAGACTGCTATCCAGTTCCAGTACATATCCCTCTTTTATTTCATAATAGGGTGGAAGACTAACAACGATCTAATCATCTGGATCTTCCCTTTCCCCATGAATAATGTTCATTATCTTTACTGTATCCAGTGTCACTCCATTTACGTTCCTCACACATTCCACACTGACCGACCAAAATTCTCTGCAGAGCTGACTGAAAAGGTTATGTATTGAAAGGGGTTAATCTAACCTGTTTGTTTATTGGCTGGAATTAATGTCAGCCTCCATGGATCCATCTTGTGTCACTGGAGGATTTTCATTTTCTTTTAGAAAGGAATCCTTTTCAATAGATTGTGCCATTGTGACAGCAGCATCTTTAGTCCCGACACACAAATTAATTTGTGTCTTCAGAGAGGGGAAAATCCTCGTTCGGAATTTCAGAGGAACAGATTTCAAAGTTGCAACAATGGACCACGCACTGGGCACAGCAGATTGGAATGTCACTACAATAGATCAGAATCTGAGATCAATGGTATTCACCGGGACAATGACGGACAGCGGCTTATCCTATTGGATTTACTGGCTTTCTCAGGATCTGTGGTGGATATCATATGCTGATCGAATCAGATACGCGCTTCATGTGATTCAATGCTTTTACTACCCTGCCCTAGCTATGTTTGGTGTTCCTAGTAAGTGCCTCTTTCCAACACTTCTTTCTAAAAACCATGATTAAATATATAATCGTTGCGTTCATTGACTCTGTTCGGTTTGCTGTTGTTGTTGTTTATTTTGAAATCTCGATGCATCTATGCACTTGATAATACTACATACTGTTTCAGTGGTTTTGATGAACCATATTGCCCCCTTGGTCCTTTTGGGATTCCTCATAAGTCTCGATATCTGCAAACTGCATTGGTGTACCACAGTTCATCGTACCCCTATCATTGTTGTTTAAATATTGGACACATCAGGCCATTATTCTCAGTTCCGCTCAGAAATAAAACATGTTCCCGATCCAGTAATCCCATTCCTGTACCAAATCAATGCCTGAGGCTGAATTAAATGGTTCACAACTTCCATCAGACATTTGACCCTGAGCCACAGCCTGAACTCACCTCACCTCAATCCCCAATGCTGCTGACTCCCTTATCCTGGATGACGTCCTCTGGAACAGTAGAGTTGTGATTGGGAATTTCATGTCACTTCTTACAATGCGTTGCTGTTCGCCGTCACAGTTGCTGTCCTGACGAAAATGAAATCATTTAAACCACTGTTTTCTAAATGTGAGACCACAGGAAATACTTTTCACCTAATATTTATCATTTCTGACCTATCATTGTAAATCTTCGGTCAATACCTTAACGTTAATACTCTCACCTATGTGATCAAATCACCCCTTCCGATTACACCGCCCCTAATTCCCCATAATTCTGCTACTTGATCATGTTTAAAATTACCCCCCACTGCAAAATCCCTATTTTACACACGATTCTCCCGACTGCACCATCGTTGTTGCTGTTGCTATTGACATTTGGGGTCCAAACCTGTTTGACCAGTTTGGTCTATCCCATCTCCCATGTTGGGCACATATTTTGTCTGGGTGCAAGCTGCTGGGCTAGTGCTGAGGGGCATTCAGACACTATCTGAATGTGTGGTCAAATAGCAGTTACAAACTAAGCCGCTGAATAGCGGAGCTTACCTGGAACTTGAACAATAGCCTTGATTTTAAAATTAACTTTTTTGGGCTTGAATGCTCCATGCCGCTTCCAGTTTATTACATACCCCTTTCCCGTATGTCGGCAGATTTTCCAGTATAGGTATTTGTATGATTTTCCGTGTGAAGTTGATTTCTTCACCTCTGTATATTTCACTGACTTTAATTTCAGTCTTAATAAATTCACTGATCAATCAGATTTAAAATGATGGAATATCCCTGTCATCACTATTGCTGTGTTATTTCCGCTGCTGTTCCTCGGTGTGCAGTTTGAAAACATTTATTTTAGAATTATTCTGTGCCAGTCCACCAGCAGAAATGTTTCCAGCAGCACGAGCTTCAATTGTTGCTTCAATTGATCAGATGCCCAACCTTTAGATTCAATCTATTGAACTTATTACTGTGATTTGAAAATTGATGGACGTCGGTTTACTGGGTTTGTGAGCTAATGCATATGTTACGGGGGACAGAGGATTTGTTGTCACAATGCTGGGTGGAATATGTGGATTGTAGTTACAGCTCTTCTGGGTCAGCAACATGACAAAGAAATAGGGCAGAATATGCAGCGAGCAGAATGAATCGAGGTGGAGCTCCCTATTGATGGAAGGTTAATGGGTTCTTCCTTATCTGCCCCCGGTTCAACCAGCAGGCAGAGCGTGAGGCGACCATGACTCAGCAATGATATGGTCATAGAGCTGTGGTCTCTCCTTCAACAGACCAGGGCGAGGGCGATGTTATCCGTGGCCTTTAATATCACTTTCAGTTTTCAAAGAAATAGTTCTGGGGATATCCATGTAGTATTCGCAGATATATCCAATATCTCGATATATATTGCCCGTCAATGTATATCAAGCGATGATAGAGACCACCCATACTGGATGAAGCATATATCTTCACTCCCTCTGCACAGTGAGAAGTAGGACGAGAGATCCCATGGTTTACCCACCACAGCGAAATTTCATTTTGACGTGACACTTCCAGGTCGCCAAGTCAATGGACAGAGCTTCAGGGACGGGAAAAAATCACAATCAGTTCATTCTCTGACATTCCGCACTGTTTGAGCTCCTTGCTCGAATATTGTAGATTTATTTAAGTTTTCTAGCTGCAGACTCGATGAGACGAAGGGCCGCCTCTGAATTGTCTGACGCTTTGAATCTATGACTCATCAGGCTTCTTGAAAAATGTTGTCAGGTTATTCGTTGCAGGCTCGAAACATTGACCTCCACGGCCATTCGCGCCTAATCTCTTTCTTAAGTGGCTCCCATTTAATAGGGACTGGATGTGTCTGAGACACTCAGGCTGGCTTAAAGATATGTCAGTCTCTGACACAGTCAGAACACTGTTGAGCAAGGCTCGTTTTTGATTTGAATTGATTTATTATTGTCACATGTATCAACATAAAGTGAAAAGTATTGTTTGTTGCGCGCTATACAGACACAACATTACTTGCACAGGTAAGGAAATGTGAGAGTGCAGAACGTACTGTTGCATTCATAGCTTGGGTGTAGAGAAAGTTTTGGGTAGCAGCTTATATTCATCAACGTTGCCAGGCCTTATGCGGCCTCAAGAGGGAGCCTAGAGGCTTATGAGAAATCGTGCCACAGACACCAGAAAAGTCGCCACAAGAACATCATTGTTTCATATTGTCCACATTCATGTCCCCCATTTACTACACGCCACCTGCCTCAAATCTTCTCCTGTTAACAGGCTTCATAGTGGAATCAAAGATGGATGAAGCACAGAACATGGCTCCAAGGGCCATTTTCCAGCGCCAACTCTTTCTCTCAACCTGGTTCTCCTTTCTTCCCAGATACTCGAAGAAAGTCTGGCATCAGCAGGACTTGAAGTTTTAATGTCTGCAACATAAATGCGAGCTCACAGTTTCTTCGTGGTGTGAAGAGCGTCGGGAGAGTTTTTTGTTATATCTCTGCACGGATATGGACAGATGACGGGATGCATTAATATTGCCAAAGCGAGATCCATTTTCACTCCCTCTCCCACAGTAAATTGATCTGCCATGAGAGTAACAGAAATAATCTCAGTGTCCACATACTTTTCCAGCAGATCGCAAACATTTCTGGGTGGATCCTCCACAACTTCTATAACCTCCCTCTAAGTTTTCACTTTTGCAAAATGTATAAGTCAGCAATTACGGCAAGCACCCTTAACTTGTGCCAGGAAATTGTGGGAGTGGGGTCTGGAGGGGTGCTGTGCTGATCGACGGATCAGTTGAGGACATGCAGAGCTGCATAAATAGCAAGGACATCGAAGGCCAGCAACATGATACCACAAGTGCATTATACATTTCTACAGACAGATAATCCTTTACAATTGTCTCTTTGGTCCTGGGCCTGGCATCAGACTCCTCCAATTATAGAGGCTCAGGCGCATCAGCAGAATGTTCGTTAACATCGTGTGCCAGATCGGCAGGTATATAAGTGGCAGGAATTTCAGAGTCGAGGAACTAAATGAATTCACATTCAGAAATATAGGGTACAATGTTGTGCAGAAGCAGTTACAATATATGAATTCTAGCTGTTGCATATTGTGGAGGAAGGTGTCTAAATGTATTTTAATCTTAAACAGGCTTGCTTCCATAGCAACTAAACAGAATGAAAGTGCTATGCACTTACATCTTCATTTGAATGTTATTTTTTCCTCATTTATATCACTTTTGACAAAACGTCTCATCGGGTTAACACATAAACACACTATTGGAGGGGTACCCGAGGTGACCAGTACTGTCAGAGTATCTCAGACAATATAAGACTCACAAAGCCAGTGTTTCTGAAACAAAGACGTAACTTTATTTAGCCAGCAGTTGCTCGGAGATCATGAGTGTCGAGTCAGCTCACAGATGGAGCAGCCAGACAACTGTGATCAGATCTGATGTTTACAATTCAAAACAGATCAATTGTAGGTTTTCTAATCAATCATTCCTGCCTTAACGTCCCTCATCTTTAGTATAAACACATCAACAGTAATCTCTGTCATACACTTCAGCCAATTGCGTTTTACCATCCAGCATAATGAGATCTCAATCATCGGTTAAATCCGAACACGAGCTCCCATCTTGGCGAAAGTCACTTCCCCGTTGCCAGGCTACCCTAGATGCTCACGACAGAGGTCAAGGTGAATATTGCCAAAGATCAATGACAAACTGGAGAGACACATGATCCCGCGTTGGAGCAGATTTCCACCTGAGCCGAGACAATGAATACACCAATCCATGAAATTACAATATAAGTTCCAGCATAAGACAATTTCTGACGTGAAATTTGCCTGCTTTACGTTTCCCAGGGTTTTTCCTCTGAAATATTAGTCTTCCCACCACACCTTCTGGTAAATTCCATTTGGCTGAAGTCAACAATGATTCATAAAATGCTTAAAATATATCCAAAATATCAGCATATGTATTTTACATCGTAATTACGTGTCTAAAATCTCTTACCACGTCGACATGTGTGTAAACTATTCTCTTGTTAGCTTATAGTCTTGTTTTATGAATTATTTAACTATTTGCCAGTAGTTCTGTCAGCGCCTTAATAGCGAGTGTTTAAACATGTAATTAATTTATTGGGAGTACCCCACATCACACTTGGATGTGTGATTGCAACGTGTGATCACAACGTGTGATTGCTCACTTAAAGTAGTCACGAAAAAACAAACTAAAAACAAAACGTATTCACAATGGCAAATTAAAATATCGCTTCACGATAAATGAACTCCAGTAACTCCTGTGGTCCTTTACCTTAATATATATATTAAGGATACAATGGACACAGTGTATTTCACACATCTATTTCTGTTAATGGGTCTATAAGGAGATCGTCCTTCCTTGTTAACCTCCTGTGCAACTCGTGTGTCCCCTTATAAATTCAGTACAATAAACGAACCCAACATATTAACAAGTGAAAAATAACAACAAATGATTGACAACAGAACGGTTTACCTCAATCAAGGCGGCAAGCAGCACGTTCTGACAAAATGCATGTGTGTTTCAGCATGTGTTGGTGTCAGCATGTGGAGGTCCGTGTGTGCATGTGTGTGGATGGGGGGGGGAGGCGGAGGAGGGGGGGGGGTGGGGGGGGGGGGCTTCTGTGTATATATGCCTGTGTCTGTGTGTTTCTGTGTTCACATATCTAGTGTGGTCGAATACCTCTGAGCGTGAATGTGAGTGTTTCTGCATGCGTTCATGTGTGTGTGCGACCGTGCATGTGTGTGCTTTTGTGTGTGTGTGTGTGTGTGTGTGAGGTTGTCTTTCCCGCACCATGGGAGCAGTCATCATCCCTGTCTCTTTCCTGGAAATGTTCAAACACAGCGAGAGGAGAGACAGAGCTGGAAACGAATCCCATAGTGCAGCAATCACACACACACACACACATACACACACACAAATGAAAACACACACCCACACCTCAAGGCACACACACAAGCACACACACACACATCGCACACCCACACACACACACCCATTTACACAAACAACATATACACACACTCACTCACGCACACATTTACACACACACACACACAGATACACTCACACGCACTCACATTTATATCCATACACAACACACACGCACACATCCACCAGCATGCACACACAGACGCACACACAAACACACACACACTCTCTCACACACACACAGAAACACACCGACACACACACCCACACTCACATAGACACATACACAAAAACACACACGCATTTACGCACAAATACATTCTAACGCACACACACAGACATGCATGCCTGAATATTCGTGTATTCATCATATTCGTGTGGAACGGTAGCCCCACTCCCGCTGCACTCCTCCGTTTCAGCGTTTCGCCTCCACTGTCCCGACATAATTCTTCAAAAGAGATTTGAGACTTTTGTTCGTGATGTAAATATGAACGAGTGCACATTAGAAATCCGATTCCAAGTTCACAGAGGGGAAGGCAGCGAATGTTCTCAACAAATAGCCTGTCACTGATATGTTTCAGGAAGAAGTCTCACAACACCAGATTAAAGTCCAACAGGTTTATTTGGTAGCAAATGCCGCTAGCTTTCGGAACGCTATTCTTTCGTCAGGTGGGTGGGAGTTCTGAACTCTTACTGTGTTTACCCCAGTCCAACGCCGACATCTCCACGTCATGACTGATATGTTCCAATAGACATTTGTTGAAACATTTTATTACTGTATTCTTAATGCCCAGACTTCATTATTTGAAGAAAAGGGGACGGCCCACAAGAAGTGATTACAGTCCATCAACATCACCGACTGAATTCAGCTTATGCATCGACATGTTTATTTCTAACCCCCGTTACCCCACAACAAACAAGGAGAGAACCTTTCAGGCCGCCAAGCTTTTCAACAATCATCCTCATCAGTGGGAGGAAGTGTCTGATTTACTTTCTACATTGTTAAGAGCGAAAGTTGATGTCACAGTCTATAAATAACCTATTCTTATGTCGCTGCTTGAGACGTCATTGGTAATTACTTTATTTTCAATTTCTGGTTCTAAAGCACAAAATGTTCAGGATTTTAATGTATTTTAACTTGACACGAAAACCTATTTTGAGGCTGTTGCTTATATTAGCTAAGCGGTGAGGATGAAGGAACACATCATTAGCTGTATTGCTGTTGCCTCTACATAGTGAGGAAGCTGAGAAATGAATGGTATGTCTCACTTATGTCTGTGGCATATGCCTCATCTCTGATTTGCACATTCATCCTCACTTTAATCATCTCTTATCAGCAACCCCTATCCTATTATGCCAGCTCGTCTCACCTCCCTGCCTCCACTATCACAGTATAAACAGATTGAGTTGTATAATCCTTTCTTGCTTCCTCACCCTCATAGACGCTCCAGTTTGTGTCAAGTTGTTCTTTATTTAAATATAAAACAGGACACGTCAAAATTTCTCAAAGTAGCAAAAATTCACTGTTAAACAGACAACGTCTTATCTAACCTGATGTATAATTCAATCATCTCTCTATTTTCATTCATTGCAGTTAACATAATCACAATTGTAATCCTGAAGTGCAAAAACTGTGGTCTCTCCAAATGTGTTACCTTTTACCTGGTGTCCATGGCAGTGGCGGATCTACTGGTCATTCTCTTCGACGTTGTTTTGAGACACATTCCGATAGTTTTCAAAGAAAAATTCATGTTTCTTCGTTCTATCCGTGTGTGTAATATCCACCTTGCCATAATTTGCGCAGCTACTGACTGTTCTGTTTGGTTCACCGTCAGTTTCACCTTTGACCGATTTGTGGCCATTTGTTGTCCGAATCTGAAAATTAAGTATTGCAGCGAGAAAACTGCTGCTGTGGTTCTTGGGACAGTGGCTGTGTTAAGCTGTTTGAAGGATATCACCTGGTATTTTATGTTCACAAGTTTTTATGGGCTGCAGAACCAGACCTGGTTCTGTCGGAGCTCAAGCATTTTGCACTGGTCTCCTATCTGGACAGCAATCGAATTCATTCACAACCTTCTGACGCCTTGTGTCCCATTTGTCCTAATTTTGCTGCTCAACATTTTCACAGTCAATCACATTTTAGTGTTCAGCAGATCCCGCAGGAGACTCAGAGCTAACAGCAGTGGGATGATAAGCAGAGACACAGAGATGGAGAGTCGAAGGAATTCTATTATTTTACTCTTTGTTATATCAGCCAATTTCATTTTGCTATGGTCAACATTCATGTTGTTTTCTATATGGAACCGATTGTGGAACTATGGCATTCAGACCACCTATATATATCCCTACGTTAAGGAATTAGGATTCATGCTGCAACTCCTGAGTTGCTGCACAAACACTGTGATTTACGCTGTGACCCAAACAAAGTTCAGACAGCAGTTCAAGAATTTCCTGGCAAGCTGCCTTACAACATTTTCTACATTAATGAATTAATAAGAGCAATCGAGTCACTGCATGTTTCTCGAGCTGCACAGTTTGAAACACAACTTGAAATGCCCAGCACCGCCACCCAAATCCTGACGACTATCTTATGAAACATTGTTTCAAATGTCCATCATTAAAAATCCAGACAATGATTGGACTGAACATCGGCGACTTCACACCTGTTTCCTTCCATTGCCGGCCCAACTGTGCTAATTGTCAGAGTATTGAGAGACAGAGGTCAGATGGAGTGATATCAGACATTGGAAATTAACAAATAACACTGCTGTGAGGACGCAGAGGAACGAATACGCATGTGCAAATTTGCAATGGGCCAACTCCTCCTCAAAGTATGGTTTCAATATTCAGGATCGATGGTGTTTCACGTTTGTATTTGTGTGCGTGTGTATGTGTGTGCGTGTGTCTGTGTGTGTGTGTGCACGTAAGTGTATGTGTGTGCGTGTGTCTGTGTGTGTGTGCACGTATGTGTATGTGTGAGTGTGCGTGTGCCTGTGTGTGTGTGAGTGTGTGTGCATGTGAGTGTGTGTGCGTGTGAGTGTGTGTTTGTAAGAGTGTGTGTCTGTGAGTGAGTATGTGAGTGTGTGTGTGTGTGTGAGAGAGAGAGAGAGAGTGTGAGTGTGTGTGTGTGGCTGTGTGTGTGAGTGTATGTGTGTGAGTGTGTTTGTGTGAGTGTGTGGTGTGCGAGTGTGTGTGTGTGTGTGTGTGAGTGTGTGTGTGAGAGAGAGGATGTGTGTGTGTGTGTGTGTGTGTGTGTGTGTGGAGACATATGAAATAGAGTTAGAGGAGGCCATCCAGCCCTTCAAACCTGCTCCATCATTGATTATTGTCATGGATCGTGATTTTGTGTCTGCAGATGAAAAAAAAAACATCACTGTCTGCAGCCTTGTTAAAATGTTTTCTTGGAAGGCTAATGGTAGAGCATTTGACATTGCTAATTTAAGGGCCACCATAAAACATCACCAAGATGTAATACCAGGGTTGATAAGTTGGCGAAGCAAGGGGTTCGTTCAGGAGAATTTTGACAGCCTCTAGTTGTGCATCAGATTGATGCCATTGCAGTCAGCCAGACTATTAATGAAGATTTAAAGTTTGCTCAGAGTGGATATGCTGATTTTAAACAAATGCAGCAGGACTACATCCTCCTCCCTGTGACAGCTGGAAGGAGCAAATGCAAGTGAAGGATGGGATGATTCTAAAAGAGCGCAGTACGTCAAATTATTTATCAATGCCTCACTGGACATGATCATCAAGGAATAGATACCGCAGTAGAACGGATTAAAGATTATGTTGAAAACAGTTCGATTTGTGCACAGAAAAATCCCAATAGTTATGCACAAAATGAGATATTACGACATAGTCGGCCTGTAGAGGGACTTTTAATTAATCTTCAAATGGATTACATTGGTCTACGACCACCATGAAACGGGAAGGCTACACGTATGCTCTGGTTATCATTGACACGTTTACAGAATGGGTTGAGGCAGTACTTGTGCGACCTAATAGCACTAAAGCCACTGCTGAAATTTTGGTACAACAGGTATTTTACAAGATGGGGTATACTGCGGTCGATAGAATCAGACTAGGGCACACATTTTCCTGGGAAGGTAATGTAAACTGTTCTGAAAATGTTTGGAATCATTCAGAAATTCCACATTGCATAGCATCCTCCGTCTAGTGGGATAGAATGAACAGGACCTCAAAGAGTATAATTAAAAAGATGATGCACCAAAGCAATTATACCTGGACATAGTATTGTCAATTGTTCCAACGATAATACGAAACACTGTTTCTAGCTCCACTGGGTTTGCACTTCACATGCTAATGTCTGTGCGTCCAATGAGAGGTGTTGAATATCTGGTACGGTGTTAAATGTATCAGAACCAGTACTCACGGCACATGAAAAAGTCATGAAGAGGGTCGTGCAGCAATTGTTAGAGGCTGTACAGGTGGCACATATGACAGCGGCTGTCAAGATGGGAGAACAGAAACAACAGTACAAAGCCTATTTTGATAGAAAGGTAAGTCCAGTTGAGTGTGATGCAGGGGAGAAGGTCATGCCTCATCTTTATCATCCTGATAGATCTTTACCTCCGAGTTTTTCATGTTCTCATATCATATTTGACAAACCTAATCCATCCGTGTAGAAAGTGTTATTCGACACAGGGAAAACTGAATTGCTACACAGTTAAACTGGTGAAATTATTTGGCACACAAACTAATAATCAGTTCCTCATGATGTTGGAAGCCTATGACACTGCTGAATATTCCACGAGCGACACAGGCTCCAAAGGCATTCTGAGTCCACTTATTTTTCAATCTAGTTCAAAGGAACCTCCTTTAGCTTCTTGTGTAAGAAACGAGGTGACACCAAATATATCTCCAGATATTTCAGAGGGATTACGAGCATTGAGCACATCGGGCCGCACATAATTAGTAAACAATTCTGATCATGAGGGTTACATTTTTTTTGGCAACTAAAATTCTTGTATCTCAAAGTGAGAAGATCCAAACTCAGATGTGGCAGCTAATAATCTGGGCTCAGTGATCAGCCAGTGTAAGGGTTGACACAGGAATGAACAGCAACGATTAGTGAGAAAGAATGTTCCTGATCAAAATGCTGTTCAAACTAGTGATAAACTATAAAGTGAGCATCTAGGTAGACCAGATGAAGGCGAAATTAATTAAATGTGTGCCCCCAGATAAACCTAGTAAGCTTCGTGTGCCTAAACGAGTTCTCAAAGAATGAAATGAATGTTGATTGCAATGGTTAACAAGACTGACGTTTCCGAGTGTCATTACATTTTAACTATCTGAAGTAAATCGGACACAGTTCACGTTGACACTCTGTGTTGGTTATGTCAGCCAGGTTTTCTCTAAATCTTCTTGGATGGGTCTTCTCCAGTGTTGTCTTATCAGTTGTTTCCCATTGCTTCTTCTCACCAGGATTGGTTCCTAAATTTCATTTTCATTATGGGCTGTTTTGTTATAATCCTATAAATGTGGCTCTTTGTAAATGCTCCAAGTAGTAAAACACGTCATCTGAAGTAGTTATCAATTTTCCAATGTAAAGTGTAAGGTTGTTTTCGATTTAAACCAAATTTGTTCCAACAGGAAGATGAATCCATAACTATGTGAACGTTAGTTTCTAAGTAAAAAACAGCGGCTAATATAAACTATACATAACAGCGGGTACTATCTTTATCTGGTGCAAAGGAAATGTTTTTTTCCCGTGTGAATTGTTCTTCTGATTTTGCTGAATGATGTGGGGGTCATCACAATCGGTATGTCACAACAGACATAATGACGGACAACTAGAAAATATATTGTTTACTCCTCGGAGTGCAGCACAGTGTGACGATGGAGATTTGTGGTGCATCGAGAGGCGACTGTTATGTTTGGGTGTCGAAACATGTTTAAATTTGAGCTTCCTATACAATGGTGTAATCAAACCCATTGTGCCATGTTTTGGTTTAGAAGAGGTTTCATTATGTCACAGATTGTAACATCTTTTAGTGACACTGTTTATGATTTACAATGTCATGTGGAACCCATATATCCTGAGATGAGATTGGTGGAATTCGAATTCCAATACAAATTCTTAATAAGTATGAACAGAGTGTTTGTAAAGAGACTCATTATGCAGTTACAGATCATTTTAAATATCAAGCACTTTGGAGAGTTAAACCGACGTCTTTAGTACCTTATTTGGTAATTGTTTACATGAATTTGAAACTGAATTTTACTCGACTACCTCATCTCCACCAATGGTATATTATTGTCCTCTAAACACTCTTTGTCCTCTACATTAGTTAGCAATAACAGATACAAACAGAATACTGTATGACAATATTCGTTTTGAATTTGAAACAGTTGTACTGGATTTCATCTAACTACATTGGTGTCCCTCAAAACATTGGGTTTTTGATTCCGTACAGAGGTTGCTAAGTCAAGAAGTGACAAATGAAGAGCATGAATGGTTTAATGATTCAAAAGGAGGAGGAAGAAGCCAGAGGAAGGAGCTAATTAACGAGTTGGCAATTGCTTATAGTGAAGTAGTGTCCACGGTTAACACTCTTGAGTTAGCAAATTTGCACATTAAACTGCAAACATTTGGCAGGTTAAGCAAGTAATAGCTGAAGTAATAACAATAATCAAAATTCTGCATTAGGATCGTTATTCTTACAACGTGCTGATGAATATATGGTGACTGTGTTAAAAGGACATGCTAAAACGATTAATCAAATTATTAAAGGCAAGACAATTTATATTGGGAAACAGCTGAATAGAGCCTTATGTAGTGTTTATGGGAACTGGACGTTAGAGAAACTTAGAGAGAATTTGCAACAATTCAATCAGGAGAAGGTTCCTTCCTGGATTAGTTATTTGCAGTTAGATTGTCTAAGTCATGGAAGAGACATCCAAATGTTTCCCAATGTCAATTTTGACAATTGACTAAGGTTTGGTCTGAGGGTAATTGTGGTAGAATGTTACATAAAGCTTCATGATTACTCGTACGGATGCCAATGATTCCAATGGATGCAGTGGGATGGAAAGAGTCAGAGGTTCAGAACATTGGTATGATTATGGATGGAATGTGGATGGGAGATGATAATGTTTCACCTTATGTCGTAAAAAGTGAGGAAAATTTGTTGAGTACTACTTCAAGGGAATGCCAACAATCAGAAAGAGTAAATGTTTGCAATATCCCATAGATTCAAACAAATAGACTTCATGTGAGTTTAAAGTTAATGACATTCTAAATTGCACAATGGAAGCAAGGCGTCTAGATATAGACATTACAAAATTAGCTGAAAGAGGAAGAAGTGAATATTGCATTACTTACCATGATCAATATGGAATAATGGTTTGTAATATCGCGCACGGTAGTCTTTCTGTTCCTGCACAAATTTCAACAAGAATAGGCTATATTGAATCGTTTGAGATGAACCAAAGACAAGAATCATTATGAAATGAAACAGATGGACCACAGGACACTTTAGATGACTACATTGGTCAATATGATGCTAATGTCAACTTACTGCCTGAAAATTTGAAGTACATTGGAACACGTTTTGCTAATGCTTATCAAATTTTCTTTCAAGTGAAACAAACTTCTGAAGCTATTGTCCAGGATATTAAGAACATAAAGGAAACGAGTTAGTGGGGTGACTTCTGCAACAGGTGTTCCGACATACAGATTCATCCTTGGGTCCAATTAATCTCTCATGCTGCAGTAGTATTTACCTTGTACTTTGTTGTATTTAATTGTGTTAACAATAAGTTTTATCAAGTGGAAGATAGAAATAACCAAACTGTTGAATGAGGAACTATGGTAGCATAAGAAAGAATAGTGTGCGTAATATATTAAGTGATATATGTAATGTAACATTGATCGTGTGTAACTTGTTTTAATTTAGTTGATTGGCTTGAGGTTTGAATTCCACTTGATTATGGATTTGGTCATGAGAACGCGGTCAATTTTCCTTGTGGCTTTCAGGATCAAGAGGAGGAACTGTGGCTCAATGGTGTGCCGAGATTTAACTTTTAAAATGCAGAAAGGTCTTCAATCAAGCAAACCTGATTTTTGGTTAAAGTTGTTTCTCCATTGTACTGGGATTTCTTGTGACAGAGCTGGCCTGGAACATTTCAAAGGGCACAAGGTGCAAGGTGTCACATCTAAAAGCTTGTCATTGGCAGGGAGGAGTTCTTTACAGAACTTTGGAGACATTGTTCCTTATTTGGGCATTGGAATGTAAACAAGATGCAGTGAAGGGGCCCAGACATTATGGGGTCGAAAGTGACCACTATCTCTATTTGGCTCTAATTTAATGGCCTAATCAGAACACGAAATTGGGTTTTCTGAATAATTCATTGGCTGGTTACCACGGAACATTTGGTGTTTAATTCTGCTGACAAAAAGAGCTTGTCCAGAAAGGCAGTGCGAAGAACTTGGGGATCAAGATCACAATGAGAGATAACATCTGGAAGAAGACAACAAAGAGCTGATTTAATGTGGCACCAAATCCTTTAAGTGAGTATAAAGTTTATGCATTACTAGTATTTAGTGGTGTTTAAGTCGCTCCAGAATAAAGAAAATAGTGTTTAATTATTTCATGTCGGCTTTGTGTCTTTATTCGCTGCAGAGGTTAACACCGAAAAGTTTGTGCAATAATGGATATTTCAATTGGGAATAATTTTCGGGGCGTTATAAATCGGGCTATGAAGATAGAATCAAATCTCCAGGAAAAAAAAACCAAAATGACTCCCCGACAAATTGATTAGCGACAGTCCAGAATTCTTAGCACGTGCTTTGTGTTCGGAAAGAATGAAAATATTGCTCAAGATTGCCGAGCCAGATCCCCTGAAAATAATCAGAGTTTCCAAAGACAATGCAGCAATGGTCAAAAGATAGGCTATGATATGAAAAATGTTGGGCGGAAAGGGGGGTGCTGAGGGTTGGGGTGGGGGGGGGGGTGGAAGACAAGACATATTCGGCAATCGAAGTTCAAACCCCAAACCCGTTGGAACTCAACAAGCACCACAGACAATATTGCCGATGACAGCTGCTATGATACAGAAATTCTTAGGTCAGAAATGACAATTAGCGGCGCTAAACACTGCAGGTAGAGATCCCCGAATGTACGTAGAAGCACTCGTAAGTGGCCAAAACTGCTTTATGTTGATAGACACCGGGGTACCAGTATAGCAGATATAAATTTGCAGACAACTGATCAGACCATATGGTTCCAAGGAGTAACTGGAGGGAGTCAGACTGTGTTGCTAAGTTAACTGATCATATTGGAGATTGAGGGTAAAGAGGAACCGGTCCAGATTTGAATATGTTCAACAGAGGAAGAGAGTATTTTAGGAATTGCCCAATTAGAACAATTGGGAGCTATAATCGACACCAAGGCAGGTAACATAAGATGGCGCTGGTCACAAAAGCAAAACCGATGGGGTGAGAAGAAAGGTTACAATATCTGCAGAATAGCGAACTCCAACTGAATTGGGCATGTGGAATGATTTGGGCAAATTTAGCTGCACATGACCCTCAGGTTTGGGTCGCACACAAACAGGATTGTGGGAATGTAGATGTTCTCCTCGTAACAAATACCAGAAATGTTGAACCTCCACAAAGTCAATATCCACTCAAACCAAAAGCGATGGAGGCAGTTTAAAATATTGCATATTTAGAAAAGCAACAAATATAAACCAATATTTTTTCTGAGACTAATTCACCTGTTAGGATAAGAAGGAAATCAAATTGCAATTTTTGATCAACTATTGATTACTCAGCTTTGAATTGCTACGTGAGTCTAAATGACCCCATTGTGGCGAATCCTGCCAGCATCGTGAACACAATTGGAATAGAGCAGGTGATATTTACAGTGTTAGACGTAGCTAATGGATTTTGGTAAAACTCCTGTCGCTGAGGAACACCATTACAAGTTTGCATTTACAGTTGGGAATCAGAAGAACTCTTGGACAGATCTGCTACAGGGATTCCATAACAATCCAGCGATTTTTCACAAATACATGGCACAGACAATAGAACCTTTAAGATGTGTAGGAACAATCACTTTGCAATATGTCGACGACATTCTGATAGCATCAGACAGTGCAATAACACATTGCTTAACTCTGCATAGCGTGATTCAAACAATTCAGAAAGCACGTCAGAAACTCAGTTGCAGCAAAGCTCAGTTAGCAAAAGATCAGGTGACATCACTGGGACACGTTATATCCCAAGGGAAAAAAAAGAGATCCCAAAAGATCGAAAGAAAGCTATGCTGTGTGTGAAACGACCACGTACTGTAAAATGAGTGAGGGGGTGTGACTAATTTTTAACTCTCTTAGGAATTTTGTGGAAGATAATGTCATGTTTACAAAATCCTTAAAGGATTGGATTGACGGAGGAAGGCCAAGCTGCAAGAGAATAGAATGGGGAGAGAAAGAATCACAGGCATTTTCCGATTTAAAGCAAGCCATGGTAAAAGCTCTTGCATTAAGATTATCAGATCTTCCTAACCGTTTCGCATTTTTTGTCAGGAAAATGATGGAATTGAAGCCACAGTGGTAACTCAACAACACGGAGACAGGCTCATATCAGTGGACTACTCCGCCCAGGTAGATTCGGTTGCCAGGGGTATCCATCGGTGTGTGAGAGTACTGGCCTCTGCCCCATGGGCAGTAAGTGTTTCAGAGCCAATCATTCTAATACGAAAAATAATTATCCACAGTCCACACACAGTTGTCCAGCTTTTAGAAGCAGGGCGATTAAAATGACTTTCTGATGGAAGGCGTTCAGAATGGGAAGCAAATCTTATGCAAGGAGACAACAATATAGACATCAGCAGCCATGCAAGGGGAAATCCTGCAGGAGGAGTGACAGTGCAAGGAACAGAATATGATTGTGCAACAGAAGTGAATGGAGGAGTAAGTGAACGTTTAGTGGAAGAACGAGTCACAGGTGAAGGGTAATTAACCTATAAGTAGATGGCGCTAGAAAATATGTGAATGGTGAACCAAGTACTTCATGGACAGTCGTAAATGATAAAGGAACAGTGATTGTAGGAGAACAAACCCAGGGGCTAATTCAGCACAAGAAGCAGAGTTGATAGCTTTGACTAAAACATGAGAATCGGCACAAGAAAACGAGATAGCATTGACGGAGATAGTTGTCCTGATTTTGGGTTAATTCATGGCGGGACGGTGCACAGTGGTTAGCACTACTACCTTACAGCGCCATGGATCCTGGTTTGATTCCCGGCTTGGGTCACTGTGTGTGTGGAGTCTGCACATTTTCCCCGTGTCTGTATGGATTTCTTCCCGGTTCTCCAGTTTCCTCTCACATTCCAAAGATGTGCAGGTGGATTCGTGGGAACAAGACATATCGTTGGCTACCTACTTGATGGAAAGTGCCTCGTTACCTTGGCTATGTGGCCTCATATATGTATCATTCTTATCGGCTTCCATCTGGGAGAGATCAACTTGCCCACGTGGGAAAAGACAGTTTCCTTGGTATAATGATGATTGCAATGCGCACTGTTGTGCGACGGAATCAAATGGAAGTCAACATCATTTTGGCAGCTAAGGGTGGAGCATGTGCTTTGATTGGAGCAAAGTGGTGCACATACAAATCTGACACTTCACAGAGCATAACCAATTTGGTCACACACTTTCGAAATTAGGTCGCAAAACTGAAACAACCAACATCCTTTTCCTTGTAGAACTGTGCAACTGGCTGGAAGTGTTCTTTGGGAAAACATAATGCAAGGGATAGTGTTTTTCCTCCATTGCTATCTTAATGCTCCTTGAAATTATGCAAATTATTAAATGCTGCTGTTATTTAGCAGCAAAATCCATAGGGGGGCGCAGCAGCAGTGGTTTCGATCCAGGTGGGCAAGGAAATGTCCTTATTAACAATCGCTCCTCCAGCATATGAGAATATGTGTTGTCAGACATCTATCTAAAGGCCTACATGAGACAATATTACTTTTTCTTGTGAATTTTAGCATTAGAGCGAATTATGATTGAAATGAACTGATATACAACTGACATAGTATTAGTAATGAATATCATATTTAAGAAGGAAGAAACCAAGAACCAATTATTTCTTTAAAATTAAGCTTTTTGTTTTCTGGCCTTGTATTGGGCTCGCCAGTTGCTAGCAGGGGGAATGGATTTGGTGTGTTCCTCAGAAGTTGATAAGATGTTTAAATATTAGACATTACGGCACTGACAGAACAACCAGCAAAGTGTTAAATGATTGTTAATACAAGGTTATAAGCTAACAAGAGAACAGTATCACAAGCATATAAATGCAGTAAGAGATTTCAGTAAATAATTATGAATTAAAATATGTATGCTGATATTTCAAATGTATTTTAAGTAGTGTATGAGTCATACTTCACATTAGCCAAAGACACGTTACCGCAAAGTATGCTAGTAAAGGTGAATAGTTCAGAACCAAAACCCAAAGAACGTTAGAGTTAGCAACATTCACATCAGAATGTTTTCTTTTAATCTGTAATGCAGATTGCAACTTCACAAATTGGTGCATTCATTGTCCAGGCCCAGGATGGAAGCGTGCTCGGATGCGGGAGCACGTGTCTATCCAGTTTGTCAATGATCCAGTGGGAACATTCACTTTGACACCTATAGTTAGCTTCTTGAGTAACCGAGCAATGGGGAAGTGATTTCAGCCAAGATGTGAGTTAGCGTCGGGATTTAATGGATGAATGAGATCCCATTACTTTGGGATTGTAAAAGGCAATTGTCCGAGGTGCATATCAGGGATTCTTAATGACATTTCTATGCGAAAAATGATTAATTTTACGCTAATATCAGGCGTGAATGATTGGTAAGAAAGCCTACAATTGATCAGATTGAAATTGAAAACGTCAGAACTATTCACAGTGGGCCGGCTGCTCCATCTGAGAGCTGACTCGAGCGTCTGATGATCTCCTAGGAGCTGCTGGATAAACAACGTAACCTCTTTGGTTCGGAAACACTGGCTTTGTGAATCTTATGTTGTCCGAGATTTCCTGGCAGTACTGGTCACCTCGGGTACCCCATCAACAGGCCCTCAAGAGGGGTTTAGGCTCTGAGTTCAATTAATCAAAATCCTTCAGGAAAATGTGATATAGTTATTTTAACTGTATAAAGATGTTCAGTGTTTTAAATGGCTTCTACTGTCTAAGATTTTCTGAAAGTACCTGGCATCTCGGTAACCTCACCAACAATCTTTCTGGAGAGGAACACGGGATGGAGTCACAGGGCTCTGACGGTGGGACGTGCCTCCTGAGCTTGAGTATTTTTACATTACCACCCGGATTAATTAGAGGGAGAATAACGTCAAGTCGCCGGACTATAAACTGACCTGCCCACACACATATTTGGGATCACGAAGGCAGTGTAGCTGAGTAAAGAAAACGTGCTGAAAGCGGAGGGGGTGATAACAGAATTCCACTACCTGTCTGTGAGCGGATCTGAGAGAGAGCCACGAGGTAGGGGGAAGACGTAAATTTGCTGGTTGCACTTAATCCGACAGGCCAGGGACGGTAGTTTTCACCAGCAGACCCAAAGGCCATGCACTAGTAATGCAAGAGGCTTGAACCAGTTAGAGCGGGCGATGGTTAGCTCGGCATCCGAGCGAAGTATTTTTAAGTCATGGAGTGAATAACTTGGTGGGGAGTCCCTAGTGGAGGAGAGTTGAATAAAAAGGTGCCAATGATGTGGGAAGGAAGAGTGAGGAGGTCCTAAAGAGTGAGTACAAAGAGCTTGGAAGGAAGTTATAAAGCAGGACCCCGAGGGTAGTAATCTCAGGATTGCTACCTGAGCCACATGCCAGTGAGGCCAGGAGTAGGATGCTTGGGCGGATAAACACGTGGCTGAGGAACTGGTGCAGGGGGCAGGGTTTCCAATTCTTGGATCATTGGGACCTCTTCTGGGGCAGGTGGGACCTGTACAAGAGAGACGGGTTACACCTAAACTACAAGGGGACCAATATACTTGCAGGGAGATTTGCTAGTGTTATTGGGGAGCGTTTAAACTAGATTTGCAGGGGGGTGGGAACCAGAGTGCCAGAGCAGATAGTGGAGCAGGGGTAAAAAGACAGGTTAGTTCAAGCAAAATCACAAATGGAAGGGTAGAGTGTGGTGGAAATAATTTTTTGAGGTGTGTCTATTTCAATGCCAGGAGTATTGTAGGGAAGGCAGATGAGCTGAAGGCGTGGATAGACACGTGGAAATATGATATTATAGCCATTAGTGAAACTTGGCTACAGGAGGGGCAGGACTGGCAGCTCAATGTTCCAGGGTTCCAATGTTTCAGGCGGGATAGAGGCAGAGGGATAAAAGGTGGGGGGGTGGCATTGTTGGTCAGGGGAAATGTTACAGTGGTACTCAGGCAGGATAGATTAGGGAGCTTGTCTACAGAGGCCCTATGGGTGGAGCTGAGAAACAAGAAAGGTATGACCACATTAATGGGTTTGTATTATAAACCACCCAATAGTCAGCGAGAACTGGAGGAGCAAATCAGCGGAGAGATAGGTGACAACTGCAAGAAACACACAGTTGTGATAGTAGGGGATTTTAATTTTCCACATATAGATTGGGACTCGCATACTGTTAAAGGTTTAGACGGCGTAGAGTTTGTAAAATGTGTTCAGGAGAATTTTCTACATCAGTATATAGAGGTGCCAACGAGAGAGGATGCGATATTGGATCTCCTACTGGGAAATGAGTTAGGGCAGGTGATGGATGTGAGTGTGAGGGAACACTTTGGATCCAGTGATCATAATGCCATTAGTTTCAACCTGACCGTGGATAAGGATAGATCTGGTCCTCGGGTTGAAGATCTGAACTGGAAAAAGGCCAAATTTGATGAAATGAGAAGGGATCTGGGAAGTGTGGATTGGCACACGCTGTTCTCTGGTGAGGATGTAAATGGAAAGTGGGAGGCCTTCAAAGGAGAAATTTTGAGAGTGCAGAGTTTGTATGTTCCTGTCAGGATTAAAGGCAAAGTAAATAGGAATAAGGAACCTTGGTTCTCGAGGGAGATTGTAACACTGATTAAGAGGAAGAGAGAGTTGTATGAAATGTACAGGCAGCAAGGAACACATCAGATGCTCGAGGAGTATAAAAAGTGCAAGAAGCTACTTAAGAGGGAAATCAGGAGGGCTAAAAGAAGACATGAGGTTGCTTTGGCAGACAGAGTGAAGGAAAATCCAAAGAGCTTCTATAGGTATGTTAGGAGCAAAAGGATAGTGAGGGATAAAATTGGTCCTCTTGAAGACCAGAGTGGTAGACTGTGTATGGAACCAAAAGAGATGGGGGAGATACTAAATGGTTTTTTTGCATCCGTATTTACTGAGGAAACGGGCATGGAGTCTACGGAAATAGAGCAAACTGGTAGGGAGGCCTTTACAGATTAAAGGGGAGGAGGTGCTCGCTGCCTTGAGGCAAATCAGAGTGGATAAATCCCCAGGACCGAACAGGGTATTCCCACGGACCTTGAGGGAAGCTAGTGTTGAACTTGCAGGGGCCCTGGCAGACATATTTAAAATCTCAGTATTCATGGGGGAGGTGCCGGATGATTGGAGGGTGGCTCATGTTGTTCCGTTGTTTAAAAAAGGTTCCAAAAGAAATCCGGGAAATTATCGGCCAGTAAGGTTGACGTCGGTGGTGGGCAAGTAATTGGAAGGTGTGATAAGGGATATGATCTACAAATATTTGGATAGACAGGGACTTATTAGGGAGAGTCAACATGGCTTTGTGCGTGGTAGGTCATGTTTGACCAATCTATTAGAGTTTTTCGAGGAGGTTACCAGGAAAGTGGATGAAGGGAAGGCGGTGGATGTTGTCTGCCTGGATTTCAGCAAGGCCTTTGACAAGGTCCCTCATGGGAGGTTAGTTAGGAAGGTTCAGTCGCTGGGTATACATGGGGAGGTAGTAAATTGGATAAGACACTGGCTCAATGGAAGAAGCCAGAGAGTGGTTGTGGAGGATTGCTTCTCTGAGTGGAGGCCTGTGACTAGTGGTGTGCCGCAGGGATCGGTGTTGGGTCCATTGTTGTTTGTCATCTATATCAATGATCTGGATGATAATGTGGTAAATTGGATCAGCAAGTTTGCTGATGATACAAAGATTGGAGGTGTAGTGGACAGTGAGGAAGGTTTTCAAAGCTTGCAGAGGGATTTGGACCAACTAGAAAAATGGGCTGAAAAATGACAAATGGAATTTAACGCAGACAAGTGTGAGATATTGCACTTTGGGAGGACAAACCAAAGAAGAACGTACAGGGTAAATGGTAGGACTCTGAAGAGTGCAGTTGAACAGAGGGATCTGGGAATACAGGTACAGAGTTCCCTAAACGTGACGTCACAGGTGGATAGGGTCGTAAAGAGTGCCTTTGGTACATTGGCCTTTATAAATCGGAGTATCGAGTATAAAAGTTGGAGTGTTATGGTAAGGTTATATAAGGCATTGGTGAGGCCGAATTTGGAGTATTGTGTACAGTTTTGGTCACCTAGTTACAGGAAGGATGTAAATAAGATTGAAAGAGTGCAGAGAATGTTCACAAGGATGTTGCCGGGACTTGAGAAGCTGAGTTACAGAGAGAGACTGAATAGGTTGGGACTTTATTCCCTGGAGCGTAGAAGATTGAGGGGAGGTCTGATAGAGGTGTATAAGATTTTGATGGGTAGAGATAGAGTGAATGCAAGCAGGCTTTTTCCGCTGAGGCTAGGGGAGAAAAAAACGAGAGGGCATGGGTTAAGGGTGAAAGGAGAGAAGTTTAAAGGGAATATTAGGGGGGGCTTCTTCACGCAGAGAGTGGTGGGAGTGTGAAATGAGCTGCCGGATAAAGTGGTAAATGCGGGGTCACTTTTAACATTTAAGAAAAACTTGGACGGGTTCATGGATGAGGGGGGTGTGGAGGGATATGGTCCAAGTGCAGGTCAGTGGGACTAGGCACAAAATGGTTCGGCACAGACAAGAAGGGCCAAAAGGCCTGTTTCTGAGCTGTAATTTTCTACGGTTCTATGGTTCTATAATTGTTGTTCTCAGCAGGAGCTGAGGTCTCCAATTTCGAGAAATTCCCAGAAAGAAGGCTGGGAATAGAAAAGAAAAAGGAATAGAAATCAGACAGAGAGACTGACCGAGAACTGGAAGCTTTTCCACAGGAAGAGAGAGTGTGATTGTACTGCATAGAGCGCCCTCATGTGGTCTTGCAGAGTATGGCTGATCATGTAGATCTGACCTCGGGAAGAAACGATTCATTAATGCGAACGATAGTAACGGAGCACGGTAAATTAGTCAGAAAAATAACAGAGAGAGGGTATGATCCAGACACTTCCAAGCCTGAGCAGAATTCTTGGTGGAAGGGCCAGAGTCAGCAAAATATCAGACATGACTGCACTAATTCTCGCCGCCATGATGAGGAATCGCCTTCGAAAAGAGACAATTAACAAGCAGTTAGCCACCCCTGAAACTGTTCAGAAGAACTCAAAAGGGTCCCACTGAAAGGGTGGTAACAAATTCATTGTATCCCCAATCTCAGAGGATTCGACTGAGGGGAAAGTAGCCAAGGAAGTAAACCAAGAGAAGGCCTAAAGTAACCAAGACCTCTTCTGAGACTAATTCACCTGTTTGGCCAGTAAGGAAACCTGATGACAGTTATCGATTAACTATCGATTACACAGCTCTCAATCGCTACGTGACTCGAGAGCACACCCCACGCCCCCCCCCCCCCCTCCCCCCCCCGCCCCCCGTGGCGAGTCTAACAAGCATCCTGAACACAGTTGGATACAGCAGGCGATGTTTACAGTTCTCGTCATAGCTCGTGGATTTTGTTCAATTCCTGTAGCTGAAGAACAGTAGTCCAGGTTTGCATTTACAATTGGGAACTAGCAGTACCATTGGACCCATCTGCCACAGGGATTCCGGAACGGTCCAGCAATTTTTCACAAATGCATGACACAGGAAATAGAAACCTTAGAATGAGTGGGAACCACCATAGAAATCATAGAAACCCTACAGTGCAGAAGGAGGCCATTCGGCCCATCGAGTCTGCACCGACCATTTTTCAATATGTGGACATTTGCAAGATTTAGTGAAAGGAGGAAGGGCAAGCTGTGAGAAAATAGAACGGTGAGGGAAAGAAGCCCAGGCGTTTTCCAATTTGAAGAAAACCATGGTAAAATCACGTGTATAAGGATTACCAGATCTTTCAAAACCGATTCACACTTTTTCTCAGCAAAATGACGGAATCCAAGCGGCAGTGGTAACTCAACAACATGGAGACAGGTTAAGAACAGTGGGGTACTTCTCCGCCCCAATATATTCGGATGCCAGGGGCATGCATCGACATATTCGAGCATTCACGTTTGCCTTATTGGTAGCAAGTATTCCACGATCCACTCACCTTGATGGGAAATTAATTCTCCACAGTCCTCACACAATCGTCCAAATTTTAGAGCAGGAGATTAAAATGATTTCCTGGTGGAAGACGTTGAAAATGGGAAGCAAACCTTTTGACAGGAGACAAACATCTAGAAATCAGCAGAGATATAAGGAAAATTCCTGTAGGAGGATTGACAGTGCAAGGAAGAGAGCATGAATGTGTAACAGATGTGTTGGAAGAAATAACTGAAGATTTAGCGGAAGAACCATTCACAGGTGAAGGGATAATGGACCTATATTTCGATGGGGCTAGACCATATGTCAGTGGTGAACCCCGTACAGCATGGGCATTGACAAATTATAAATGAACAGTGATTGCAGCAGAACGATCCCAGGGATTAATTCAGCACAAGTGGCAGAGTTGATAACTTTAACTCAAGCTTTAGAATTGGGCACAAGTAAACATGTTAACATCTATACAGACAGTCGACATGCTTTGGGGGTAATTCATGACGATATGACAACCTGGGACAGGCGAGGTTTCATGAACTGATGTGGCGGACTAATACAGCATGAGAATTTGATTAGAGATCTAACCCAAGCAGTTTGCAGTCCCTTAGAAGCAACTGTAAGCAAAGTGCAGGCACACAAGAAAATTAAGAGTTCAGCCCAAAATTGAAGCAGGGAACCTGAGAAGGCCATGCAAATTTGTTACAAGAGAAGGGAAGGGCCATAAAGAGCAGAACTGGTAGCATGACAAGTTAGTGACATCACAGCTATTGATGTGAAGCAGAGTAAGCATCAGAGGAAGAGAAACAGAAGTGGGAAAAACAAGGGGGACAAAAAAGTCAAGATGGCATATGCAGAAGACAAAGGAAAATAATAGCAACAGAAGCAATACTGCAAACCTTGTTGAAAATACCCCATGGATTTGCTCATACAAGCAGAGATAAAAATGATCAATTCGACACGAAATTGTTGCAAAGGCAAGGGGGAAATGACAACAGAATTCTGTCAAAGATATCTGCATGTGTCCAAGTGGAACCAAGCGATTACTGCAGGGTTACGATGAGGAATCAGCCAAGACAGAAAGGACCATGCGAATATTGGCAGATGTATTTCAAAGGGCCACCACGTCGAGCAAAAGGGACGAACTATTGTTTAGTAATCATTGATCAGTTTACTCGATGACTTCAAACATTTCCATGTAAAGATGCCGCAGCGAAAACTGCAGCTTTGATATTCGCAAATGAGATAATATCTAGGTGGGGAATGCCTCTTCAGTTAGATTCTGATCAGGGAACTTACTTCACTGGAAGAGTTTCAATTACAGGTCTCCTGAATGTTAGCGTTGAGACAAAGGTTTCACATATCTTCCCACCCACGAGCTCATTAACTCTAGCCAAGGCCTTTTAGAAGAAGGAAAAAATTGGGTACAGGTTTCACTGGCAACATTGCTACGACAAAGAGGAACATGATTAACTCATTTTGAGCTGATAACAGCTCGGGCGATGCGCCGCCCAGAGGATTTGAAAAGGGGGGAGGGGAACTTGAAGCTGGCAGAGAAGCAGTGTTCCAGTGTATGAGAAATGTAGTGAACCGTTTACGTTCTCTCAAAAAGCAGCTGATCCCTGAACAGTAACGTAGAGATTGTTTGAAATTGCCAGAGGAAGACACTCCTAAATTACCTAATCCAGCGGACAAGGTAATGGCAAACGTCATAACAGACAAAAAGGGCCAGGGGTCTGTTGGGCGTGGCCTTATGTTGTGAATGCCACTCGACAAACATGTGCCTCAGTTGATGAGAAGTAGAGCCCAAGATGGAGACACTGGACACAACTGAAACCATATCTTAATGAGCAATCCAATAATAACTAAAATGTACAGATGGGTGACGATCCAGTCGAACAGGGGATCATGATAGCTCTGGCAGCTGCATTACTGATGAGAGGGATAGTTTGGATTTTCAGGTAAAATTATTATATTTGATCAAATTACGACACCCAGAAATTAGAGTAATATTAGAATAATTAGGAACAATTCATTAACTGCGATATTAATTTAAGGGCCTTAGGGACACTCTGTTTCTACTTACAGAATATTGTGCGCATGAAGATTTCAAGATAGTTTCAACAGAACATTGACTGTCAGATATCAAATCCCATAGCGGATTGTCAAGCTTCAGACTTGAAATTAAAGGCGATATATTTGTGACACGGTCCTGTAATTGATTTTTGATCTTTTTTTAAATATTGGCCAGTAACAGGGAGATATAAAGGAGGATATTACGGCTGTTAATTGATAATGATCATATTGATTGCAAAATTTTCTATTCCTTTGTTGTTACATGTAATAACAAAGAACAAAGAAAATTACAGCACAGGAGAAGGACATGGGTGGTGTACTGTGGGCTTGCGATGAACTGAAAAGTTTGAGTATGTGGACTTTAACAAAGAGGTTGTGCTGGAATCTTTGAATGGCATCAAGATAGATAAGTCGCCGGTTCCTTTTGGGATGTACCCCAGGTTACTGTGGGAGGCGAGGGAAGAGATTGCAGAGCCTCTGGCGATGATCTTTGCGTCGTCGATGGAGACGGGAGAGGTGCCGGAGGACTGGAGGATTGCGGATGCGGTTCCTATTTTCAAGAAGGGCAATAGGGATAGCCCAGGAAATTACCGACCGGTGAGTCTAACCTCAGTAGTTGGTAAGCTGATGGAGAAGATCCTGAGGGATAAGATTTATGAGCATTTATAGAGGTTTAGTACGCTCAAGAATACTCAGCATGGCTTTGTCAAAGGCACATCGTGCCTTACGAGCCTGGTGGAGTTCTTCGAAAATGTGACTAAACACATTGACGAAGGGAAAGCCGTAGATGTGGTTTATATGGATTTTAGCAAGGCGTTCGATAAGATCCCCCATGCAAGGCTTCTAGAAAAAGTGAGAGGGCATGGGATCCAAGGGGCTGCTGCCCTGTGGATCCAGAACTGGCTTGCCCAAAGGAGGCAGAGAGTGTGTATAGGTGGGTCTTTTTCTAATTGGAGGTCCGTCACCAGTGGTGTGCCCCAGGGATCTGTACTGGGACCCTTGCTGTTAGTCATTTTCATAAATGACCTGGATGAGGAAGTGGAGGGATGGGTTGGGAAGTTTGCCAATGACAGGAAGGTTGGTGGGGTTGTGGATAGTCTAGAGGGATGGCAGAAGTTACAGAGGGACATAGATAGGATGCAAGACTGGGCGGACTTCAACCCAGATAAATGCGTAGTGGTCCATTTTGGCAGGTCAAATGGGATGAACATAGAACATAGAACATAGAAAGCCACAGCACAAACAGGCCCTTCGGCCCACAAGTTGCGCTGATCATATCCCTACCTCTAGGCCTATCTATAGCCCTCAATCCCATTAAATCCCATGTACTCATCCAGAAGTCTCTTAAAAGACACCAACGAGTTTGCCTCCACCACCACCGACGTCAACCGATTCCACTCACCCACCACCCTCTGAGTGAAAAACTTACCCCTGACATCTCCTCTGTACCTACCCCCCAGCACCTTAAACCTGTGTCCTCTCGTAGCAACCATTTCAGCCCTTGGAAATAGCCTCTGAGAGTCTACCCTATCCAGACCTCTCAACACCTTGTAAACCTCTATCAGGTCACCTCTCATCCTTCGTCTCTCCAGGGAGAAGAGACCAAGCTCCCTCAACCTATCCTCATAAGGCATGCCCCCCAATCCAGGCAACATCCTTGTAAATCTCCTCTGCACCCTTTCAATGGCTTCAACATCTTTCCTGTAATGAGGTGACCAGAACTGCGCGCAGTACTCCAAGTGGGGTCTAACCAGGGTCCTATAAAGCTGCAGCATTATCTCCCGACTCCTAAACTCAATCCCTCGATTAATGAAGGCCAGTACGCCATACGCCTTCTTGACCGCATCCTTCACCTGCGAGGCTGATTTAAGAGTCCTATGGACCCGGACCCCAAGGAGTACAATATAAAGGGATAGAGTCTTAGTACGGTAAAGGATCAGAAGGACCTTGGGGTCCGGTTCCATAGGACTCTAAAATCGGCCCCGCAGGTGGAGGAAGTGGTTAAGAAGGCGTATGGTCTGCTGGCCTTTATCAATCGAGGGATTGAGTTTAGGAGTCCGGGGATAATGATGCAGTTATATAAGACCCTCGTCAGACCCCACTTGGAGTACTGTGCTCAGTTCTGGTCGCCTCATTACAGGAAGGATGTGGAAAAGATTGGAAGGGTGCAGAGGAGATTTACAAGGATGTTGCCTGGATTGAGTGGCATGCCTTTTGAGGATAGGCTGAGGGAGCTCGATCTTTTCTCCTTGGAGAGACGTAGGATGAGAGGAGACCTAATAGAGGTATATAAGATGTTGAGAGGCATAGATCGGGTGAACACTCAGAGGCTTTTCCCCAGGGTGGAAATGGCTGCTACGAGATGTCACAGGTTTAAGGTGCTGTGGGGTAGGTACAGGGGAAATGTTAGGGGGAAGTTTTTCACACAGAGGGTGTTGGGTGAGTGGAATCGGCTGCCGTCAGTGGTGGTAGAGGCAAACTCAATAGGGTATTTTAAGAGACTCCTGGATGAGTACATGGGACTTAATAGGATGGAGGGTTATAGGTAGGCCTAAAAGGTAGGGATATGTTCGGCACAACTTGTGGGGCCGAAGGGCCTATGCTGCAACTGTACAGGACCTTGGTGAGACCACATTTGGAATATTGCGTGCAGTTCTGGTCACCTCACTCCAAGAAGGATGTGGAGACACTGGAAAGAGTGCAAAGGAGATTTACCAGGATGCTGACTGGTTTGGAGGGTAGGTCTTATGAGGAAAGGTTGAGGGAACTTGGGCTTTTCTCTTTGGATCGGAGGAGGTTGAGAGGAGACTTGATAGAGGTTTATAAGATGATGAGGGGGATAGATAGAGTGAACGTTCAAAGACTATTTCCTCGGGTGAATGGAGCGGTAACTAGGGGGCATAACTATAGGGTTCATGGTGGGAGATATAGGAAGGATGTCCGAGGTAGGTTTTTTACTCAGAGAGTGGTTGGGGTGTGGAATGTACTGCCTGCAGGGATAGTGGAGTCAGAAACTTTAGGAACATTTAAGAAGCTATTGGATAGGCACATGGAGTACTTCGGGATGATAGGGAGAAAATAGCTTGATCTGGGTTTCAGACAAACCTCGGCACAACATCGTGGGCCGAAGGGCCTGTTCTGTGCTTTACTGTTCTATGTTCTATGTACAGAGTATTCCATGTTTCATAACTACCTTATGCTTTTCTATTCCAATGACCAAAGTAAGTAAATTCGATTCTGCAACTCATTGGAATCGTTCTGGAATCCCGTTGGCCACTTATTTCTTCTGCCATATTTCACTGATGTCTCTCTTTGTCTTCCCAATAGTAAATTACCGCCCTTTTATTAAAATGAAACGTTGATGCATGAGTGTTTATGTTCGAATTCATAATATGCATTATGAATTGCTACAGCCCCATCACAGGTCCTTGCAGCTGTCATTATTCAATACCTGCCAAATGAAACAATCTTCCATCTTCAGACTCCCTCCAATCGATCGCTTAACGAGTATATTGTACTTGCTAAATATTACCACATATCTGGTACATGTACGTGCAATCCCCTACCTATCCCACCCTTCTGAATGATCGTTCCGTTACGGTTTACAGGTCCATCCTGTGCAAGATCTTCCATTTAAGAACTGTCGGCACCCATCCACATAAATGGTTAAATGTTGGTTTTCCAGGGATTCATCCCATACTCCCTCTATCGCTTCTTGACCTAATTCTACTGACATTGGTGTGAATCCCCCACATCATTAAACAACTCACTGGAGAAAGAGGCTCCACAACTAGCACCATCCTCAATGATGGAGGAGCGCACCACATCAGCGCAAAAGATAAGGCTGAAGTATTTGCAGCAATCTTCAGGCAGAAGTGCTGAGTGGATGATCCATCTCAGACTCCTCCAATGGTGTCCAGCATCTCAAAGGCCAGTCTCCAGCCAATTCGATTCACTCCACGTTATATCAAGAAATGGTTGGAGGCACTGGATACTGCAAAGGCAATGGGCCCTGATAACATTCCGGCAAAAGGAATGAAGACTTTTTCTCCAGAACTTGCCACTCCCTAACCAAGTTCTTCCCGTAGAGTTACAACACTGACATGTACCCGGCAATGTGCAAAATTGTGCAGGTATGTCGTGTACACAGAAAGCAGGACAAATCCAATCCAGCAACTATCCGCCCAATCAGTCCGCATTCGATCACAAGCAAAGTGGTGGAAGGCGTCATTGACAGTGCTGTCAAGCACCACCTGCTCAGCAATAACCTGCTCATGAAGCTCTGTGTGGGTTTCGTAAATCAGCTCTTGACCACATTAGAGCCTTGGTTCAAACATGGACAAAAGAGCTGAATTCCAGAGTGAGAGGAGACTGAAGTCCCTTGAAATCAAGGCCGCATTCGATCGAGTGTGGCATCGTGGAGCCCGAGCACAACTGGAATCAATGGGTATCAGGCGGCAAACACTCTGCTTGTTGGAATCATACCTGGAACATAGGAAGACCGTTGTGGTTGTGGAGGGCCAGTCATCTCAGCTCCAGCTCATTTCTGCTGGAATCTGTCAGAGGCCCACCGATCTGCAACTGCTTCATCAATGACCTCCCTTCGTCACAAGGTCGGAAGTGGGGATGACCGCCAATGATTGCCAATGTTCAGCAACATTCGCGACTCTTCAGATACTGAAGCAGTCCATGTTCAAATGCGACATGATCTGGACAATATCCTGGCTTGCGCTGAGAAGTGGCAAGTAATACTCGTGCCACACTGATGCCTGGCAATTACCATCATTAATGAGCGACAATCTAACCACCACCATCTGATATTCCCTGGTGATACTATCACTGAATCCCCCACTGTCTACATCCTTGGGGTAGCCATTGGCCAGGAATTCAACTGGACTCGCCACATCAACACAATGGCCACAAGAGCAGGTTGCAGGCCAGGAATGCTGCGCAAATATCTCACCTCCTAACTTCCCAAAGCTTGACCACCATTTACAAGGCTCAAGTCAGAACTCTGATGGAATACTCCTCATTTGCCTGAATGGATTCAGCTCCAACGACGCTCATGAAGCTTGACACCATTCAGGACAAAGCAGCTCGCTTGATTGGCACGACATCCGTAGACATCCATTACCTGCACCACAGACGCTAACCAGCAGTAGTGTGTACTATCAAAAAGAAGCAATGCAACAATTCATCAGATATCCTCAGAGAGCACCTGCTAAACCCACGACTACTTCCATCTCGGAGAACAGGGGCAACAGATACACGTGAATACCATCACCTGCATGATCCACCTCAAACCACTCATCATCCTGACTTGGAAACATGTTGCCATTCGTTTGTGGTCGGTAGGCCAAAATCCTGGAATTCCTCCCTGACGGCATTGGGGTTAATCCACAGTACGTGGACTTTATCGATTTAAGAAGGCAACTCAGTACCCCCTTACCAAGTGCAACTAGGGCTGGGCAATAAATGCCAGCCACGTCCATGTTTCACGAATCAATAAAAACATCATAAATTACAGGTTAATTCGAGGCTGTTCAACAAATCGTCAACTTCTGCTTTTTGATTCTAGTCATGGAGACTTCCTTAATAATATGCATAAGTTAAAATATCTTCAGTAATTTCATCAAAGATTGTGAATATCACATTGTCTGTTAAAATTGCGTCAGTAATTGAGTTAACAGTTCTTTTCCTGGTCAGGTACATCTCTTAATTACAAAAGGGATAACAAAACCCAAGTTTCTTCCATCAATTACTTCATTCACACATCATGATGGAGAGTTCACGGGAGACATTACCTGACAGTACCATTGACACGAGGACTGTCTTCCAGATTATCTGAGGTTGAAAGTAAGATGCAGAATTATCCCTCAACAATTTCCGCTTGTATTCTTTCACTGCTTCCAAAGCATGTAAAAAAATTAAGACAGAACACAAGTTATTAAAAGTAAAACTTCTCCAGTAATATCAATCCCTTATCTTTATCTTTTCAGAGATGATACTCGAGGTGTCTTTTTGAATAACACTCGTCTAAGTCTCTGAGTCTCTAGTCCAAGCCTCAACAGTCAACATCGGTTGAAAGCATTTCCATCTCGTCAACTTGACTACTGCTCATGCCTACTTTTATTTTGCTCAGCTTTTTGTTTATTCTTTCATTCGATCTGAGCTTCGCGAGCAAGGCCAGCGTTTGTTTCCAAAACGTGGTTGTCCTTCGATTGAGAAGTGACAGTCAAAGTTCAAATTAATGTCCAACCCATTGTGACCAAGAATTCATGAAATTCTTACCAGTTGTGATTGATTTGTGTTCACAGGATTATAAATTTAATACCTCAATCGGTGTGGCCGCATTATGAAAGCTGCTTCCTTGACTATCAAGTGTGGCAGTAAGATCTGAATACGATGCCTCTCGTTCAATGGAATAGAGAACAGCTACTGCGCCCAGTGTTCGCATCCTGAAACTAATTCAGGCCCTGAAGCTAACAGAGGCTCTGAATTGAATAAAGACAATGAAACGATAAAAGACTCTGAAACTAATGGACTCACTGACCCCAATGCGTGCAACAAAATGAATTCAATGCTGCAACCCCATACAGTACCAATATGGTTTTTGAATTAACATGAACACCACAATTGATAGATGCTTGAAGAATAATAATGACATTCAATGGGCTAATCCACCTGTCATAACATGAAGCTGGAACATGAACCTGAAACATAACTTGAAAACATCATGGGCTTGGAAAATGATACACTTACCGAGAATAAACAAAGAAACCAAAACAAATGGAAAATCTAAAATAACTCATGGCTGCAAACAGAACGTGAACAAATACAGACCCTGAAAAATTACAAACACTGAAATTGAATCATAAAAGAATCCCTAATGTGCAGAAGGAGACCATTCGGCCCTTCGAGTCTGCACCGTTCACGATCCCACCTTGGGCGCTGGCCCCATAAACTCACATATTTATCCTCGAACCTACGCATCCCGGCACATTGAGGGGCAATTTAGCAAGGTCAATCAACCTGCACATTGTTGGACTGTGGGAGGAAACCGTTGCACTCAGAGGAAACCCACACAGACAGGGGGAGAACATGCAAACTGCACACAGACGGTGACCCAAGCAATGAATCGGACTCAGGTCCCTGGAGTTGTGGGCCAGCAGTGCTAACCACCGTGTCACCGTGCCGCCCTATAGAGAGTTTGGATGCTGAAACTAATATCGAATCTCCCAGCAAACAGACCATAAAATTGTGCACATCGGAAAACAAGTGCAGATCACGGATTCTGTGCAACATGAACAAAATAAATTGTACTGTGCCAGACACCTGCCATAATAGGCAAGGTGCTCTGGTTTGCTCTGTGTCTAGTTGCTGACGACGGTTCAATTTTTATAATTACCCCCTTCCCCAATTTAACTGTTACATTTCTTCACTCTCGCAGAAATCTGGTATATAACGCCCTGTGCAATGTTTTTGATGTTATATTTCAATATTTCATCGATTGGACCGAGTGCAACTCGTACAATTCCTCCTTATGTTTGTGTAGATTTGCAGGTGTCCCATGTACTGGGCATATATGTGCATTCCTCCGAGTTCAGCACGTATATTGCGTCCTTCCTCGGTGTCCTTCATAAGACATACACTGCACAGTATATGCGGTATATTTCTCTGCCTGCAGTATCGTTCCGGGTACATCAAATCCCTCCCATTTTGCTTGGCAATGTAGTACCTCACACCTTGTGGGCTGAGTGTATTACCTCACATCCAGCGCCTTGTGAATAAGCCCTCTCGACGACGAGATGGTAATTGCCATGACTCCCCACGTTACTATGCTACATTAAGCATCTCGAACACTCAACCTTCTGTAGCAGCTCTTCCACCTTTGTAAGTTGCAATTAGTTTCCAACGCACCTTGTGTAGCGAACCACTGTAATTACATGTTGTATGCCTGGACACACCCCTGCTGCACCTGGCCCGAGACTCCTCCCTTCCCAACTGAGACTCCTCCCTTTCCACCTGAGCGAGGTATAAAGGTGATGGTTCCTCCTCCTCGCCTCAGTCTGGGCCAGGTGTGCTCCAGTTTTGCGATTATAAGCCGGTTATTTCACTCACTCGCTGGAGTCCTCGTATCGTAATTGATGATGCATAAATTTTAATCGCATAGAAAGAAAAAAAAAACAGAATGGAGCAAATTCTAAAGCCCGATAAATTAAACCAGTATCCGCAAGCTGTGGGAGCTGCCAACAGTTTTGATCACTAGCTGAAGTGCTTTGAAGCCTTCCTCGAAGCCTCCACTGCCGTCCAGTCTGATTCAAACAAGCTGCACGTGTTCCACGCCCGGGTAAGCGACGTGGTTTATGCCACCATCAGTGACGCAGAGACGTACAGGGACGCGCTAGAGCTCCTAAAGAGCCAGTACAGTAAACGGACAAATGAAGTCTATGCCAGGCACCTTCTGGCTACTCGAAGACAGTGGCAAGGAGAATCAAGCGCACAGTTTCTCCGTGAACTACGGGTACGAGGCAGGGTCTATAACTGAAAGGTTGTATCTGCCATGCAGTACATGGAGGACTTAATCCGCGATGCCTCCATTACCGGCATCGCATCCAACTATATTCGGCAGAGACTGCAAGAGCAAGGTGGGCTAGATCTACCAAAAACTGTGACAGTCGCTGAATCCCTAGAAGTGGCCTCCCGTAAACTCGAGGCGTATGCACCCGAACACGCGGTGACATCGTGGGCCTCACGGCCACTACCACCCCAGTATCTAGGAGGGCCACAGACGTATGCCACACAGCGCCCCTCAACGACTCAACTGCTGCGGCTGTTGCAGGCCCAAAGTGCTATTTTTGCGGTCGGGGGAAGCACCCCCGACAACGCTGCCCTGCAAGGGAAGGGTTCTGCTCTGGGTGCAGAAAGAAAGGCCACTACGCTAAAGTCTGCAGGGCAAAGTCGTCCTCGAAGCCAAACAGCGCAGCGTGCAAACCGAGGGAACCCAAAATCCGGACGCCATCAGCCGCGTGTGAGTCAAGGGAGCCACCATGTTGGACGCCATCGGCCACGTGTGAGTCAAGGGAGCCGCCATTTTGGACGCCGTCGGCCGCGTGTGAGACACGGGAGCAGCCATTTTGGACGCCGGTCGATCATTCTCCTGGATCCACCAGGTGGCAGCCGTCCAGCTAGACCAGTCTCGTCAACATCAACTCGCCAGGTCCATGATGGACATCCAGGTAAACGGCCACATGGGAAATTGCTTGTTTGACTGCGGGAGTACGGAGAATTTCATCCACCCCGACATAGTGTGCCACTATGCCCTTTCCGTGCAGCCAGTCAAGCAAACTATTTCCTTGGCCTCAAAGTCCCGTTCCGTGGATGTCCTCGGGTATTGTGTGGTGACCCTTACACTTCGGGGGACCGAGTACGAAAATTTTAAGTTCCTGGTGCTTCCACACCTCTGCGCTCCCGTACTCCGAGGGCTCGATTTTCGGACCCATCTTAGGAGTGTCACGTTGCAGTACAACGGGCCTCTTCCCCCGATCTCCGTCTGTAACCCACAGTTCCTAGACTGCCCACCCCGCACCACTTGCAGCCTTTCAACCCTTCAAGTCACCCCTCCCTCGCTATTCGAACCTCTCACCCCCGAGTCTAAGCCCATTGCCACCAAGAGCAGACGGTACAGTGCGGGGGACAGGACCTTCATTAGGTCCGAGATCCAGCGGCTCCTGAAGGAAGAGATCATTGAGGCTAGCACCAGCCCTTGGAGAGCGCAGGTGGTGATGGTCAAAACTGGGGAGAAACACCGGATGGTCATCGAATACAGTCAGACCATCAACCGGTACACGCAGCTGGATGCGTATGCCCTTCGGCGCATACCCGACATGGTCAATCGGATTGCGCAATATCGGGTGATCTCCACAATTGCTCAAATCGGCCTACCACCAGCTCCCCATCCGCCCGGAGGACCGCAAATATACGGCTTTCGAGGCGGATGGCCGCGTCCACCACTTTCTTAGGGATTTGTTCGCAGTGGTGCAGGACAGAGGGAGAGATTCTCAGCAGGAATACTGAGGGTGAATAAAGTGGTGTGAATTATTTATTTATTTATTAAATCCGTTTTTTACGCGGGCTTTTTTCAAGGGTTTGAACTCTGAGGAAGTGGGAGTAGGCTGCAGGGGATTCTGGGTGATTGTATTGATTAGTATAAAAGTCACTCTATACAGCGGGCTGCGTCGGGAGCGGGCAGTGGAGTGAGTGGGAAGCTGAGTGGAAGCTGTCAGGGCTTTGGCTCACAGGGCTTAGGCGGTAAGGGTGAGGCAGGGTAAGTTATTTTTATCCAAACCGATATTGGATAAGGGTAACTGTGGATGATAGGCCAGTTCGGTGCTTCCGGTGTGGGATGTGGGAGTTCCTCGAAACACCTAGCCTCCCGGAGGACCACATTTGCACCAGGTGTGTGGAACTGCAGCTCCTGAGGGACCGCGTCACGGAACTGGAGCTGCAGATTGCTGACCTTGGTCTAGTCAGGGAGAATGAGAGAATAATTGACATGAGTTATAGGGAACTAGTTACACCGGGGCATCGGGAGGAAGACACGTAGGTCAAAGTTAGGAGGAGTAAAGGTCAGGAGGGTAACGTACCAGAGAGTACTCCAGTGGCTGTCTCTCATAATAGGAAGGGCTCGGTGACAGGTACGAGAGGGGAGGGGAGTGACCAATTAGTGGAGGGATCACCTGTAGTTGTCCCACTCCAAAACAAGTATATTGTTTTGGATAGTGTGGAGGAGGATGACTCTCCAGGGGTAAGCCACAGTGATCAGGTCACTGGCACAGAGTCAGGCTCTGTGGCCCGGAAAGGAAAGAGAGGGGTTAGGAGAGCAATAGTGGTGGGGGATGCGTCAGTTAGAGGCATGGACAGGCGATTCTGTGGGTGCGAACGGGACTCCAGGATGGCAGTCTGCCTACCTGGTGCTGGGGTAATGGATATCTCCAAGCGGATAGGAGGCATCTTAAAAGGGGAAGATAAAGAAACGGATGTCATTGCACACATTGGTGTAAATGACGTAGATAGGAAGAGCAGGGGGATCCTACGAGAGCAATTCAGGGAGTTGGGAAATATTTCTAAAATGTATGGCCTCCAGGGTGGCCATCTCTGGGCTGCTCCCAATGCCTCCTGCCAGTGAGGCTAAGAAAGGGAGTTAGTACAGTTGAATGCTTGGCTAAAGGACTGATCCAGGAGGGAGGGCTTCATTTTCCTAGATCAATGGGAAGTTTTCAGGAGAGGATGGCACCTGTACAAGAAGGACGGGTCACAACTAAGTTGGAAGGACACGAATATCCTCGCTGGGAGTGTTGCTAGTGCAGTTCGGGGGGGTTTAAACTAGTATGGCAGGGGGGTGGGAATCAAAATATTAGGTCGACAAGTGGAGAGGCTGGGAACGAGCTTGGGGCTGGGACAAGGCTGGCAAAGAAGAGCACTCTGGGGGAGGATGAACTCCCTGGGCCTGGAGGTTTGGAGTGCTTATATTTCAATGCAAGGAGCGTAGCACGTAAGACAGATTAACTTAGGGCCTTAATGCTCATGAGGAATTTGGATGTGGTTGCGGTGACAGATAATTGGTTGAAAGCGGGACAGGACTGGCAGCTGAATATTCCGGGGTACAAGTGTTTTTTGCGAGACAGAGGAGGGGCCAAAAGAGGTGGGGGAGTAGCAGTATTAGTTGGAGAGCATATTACAGCGGTACAGAGGGAGGACAATTCAGAGGGGTCGTGTAACGAGTCACTCTGGATGGAGCTTAGAAACAAGAAGGGCGCAGGCACTACGTTGGGGGTATACAACAGGCCCCCCAACGTCCCAAGGGAAGTGGAAGAACGGATATGTCAGGAGATACTCGATAGGTGCAGGAAAAATAGGGTTGTTGTAGTGGGAGACTTCAATTTCCCTCGTATGGACTGGAAATCGCTGAGAGCTGGGAGTCTGAATGGGGAGGAATTCGTAAAATGCGTACAGGAGGGTTCTTTGGAACAATATGCAGGTAGCCCGACTAGAGAGGGGGCTATACTGGACCTAGTACTGGGGAATGAGCCCGGTCAGGTCTTCAAAGTTTCGGTAGGGAAACATGTGGCAAATAGTGCCCCCAATTCTGTTAGCTTTAGGAGCGTGATGGATAAAGATGAGTGGTGTCCCAAGGGTAAGTTGTTGGATTGGGGGAAGGCTAACGTTAGTGGGATTAGGCAGAAATTGGCAGCTCTTGATTGGGAGAGGCTGTTTGAGGGTAAATCCACATCTGGCATGTGGGAGTCTTTTAAGGAGCAGTTGTTAGGGCGACAGGACAGGCATGTAAAAAAGAAGGATAGGAAGGGTAGGAATCGAGAACCGTGGATAACCAGGGAAATTCAGGGACTGGTCAAAAAGAACAGAGAGGTCCAGGCAGCTAAAAATGGAGGCAGCTCTGGAGGAGTACAAAGAAAGTAGGAAAGAACTCAAACGGGGAATTAGAAGGGCAAAAAGGGGTCACAAAATGTCCTTGGCAGACAGGATTAAGGAGAATCCCAAGGCATTTCATTCATACGTTAGGAACAAAAGGATTGTCAGGGAAAAACTCGGACGTCTCAGGGATAAAAGTGGAGAATTATGCTTGGAGCCCAAAGAAGTAGGGGATATCCTAAATGAATACTTTGCGTCGGTATTCACAAAGGAGAGGGGTGTGTTGACTGGGGTTGTCTCGGAGGGGAGTGTTGAACCGTTGGAGAAAATCTCCATTACAAGGGAGGAAGTGTTAGGTTTGTTAGAGAATATAAAGACTGACAAATCCCCAGGGCCTGATGGAATCTATCCAAGGCTGCTCAGGGAGACGAGAGATGAAATCGCTGGGCCTCTGACGCAAATCTTTGTTTCGTCACTGGACATAGGTGAGGTCCCAGAGGATTGGAGGATAGCTAATGTGGTCCCGTTATTTAAGAAGGGTAGGAAGGATAACCCGGGTAATTATAGGCCGGTGAGCTTGACGTCCGTGGTGGGGAAGTTGTTGGAGAAGATTCTTAGAGATAGGATGTAGGCGCATTTAGAAAGGAATAAACTCATTAACGATAGTCAGCATGGTTTTGTGAGAGGGAGGTCATGCCTCACTAACCTGGTGGAGTTTTTTGAAGAAGTGACTAGAATGGTTGACGAGGGAAGGGCCATGGATGTCGTCCATATGGACTTTAGTAAAGCGTTTGACAAAGTCCCACATGGTAGGCTGGTGAAAAAGGTTGGCTCTCATGGGATAAAGGGGGAGGTGGGAAGATGGGTGGAGAACTGGCTTGTTCACAGAAGACAGAGGTTGGTAGTGGAAGGGTCTTTTTCCGGCTGGAGGCCTTTGACTAGTGGTGTTCCACAGGGCTCTGTATTGGGACCTCTGCTGTTTGTGATTTATATAAACGATCTGGAAGAAGGTGTAACTGGGGTGATCAGTAAGTTTGCGGATGACACAAAATTGGCTGGACTTGCAGATAGTGAGGAGCATTGTCAGAGGCTACCAAAGGGTATAGATAGGCTGGGAATTTGGGCAAAGAAATGGCAGACGGAGTTCAATCCTGATCAATGCGAAGTGATGCATTTTGGTAGAAATAATGTAGGGAGGAGCTATACGATAAATGGCAGAACCATAAAGGGTGTAGATACGCAGAGGGACTTGGGTGTGCAGGTCCACAGATCCTTGAAGGTGACGTCACAGGTGGAGATGGTTGTGAATAAGGCATATGGCATTCTTGCCTTTATAGGACGGGGCATAGAATATCAAAGTTGGGGTCTGATGTTGCAGACGTATAGAACGTTGGTTCGGCCGCATTTGGAATACTGCGTCCAGTTCTGTTTGCCACACTACCAGAAGGACGTGGAGGCTTTGGAGAGAGTACAGAGGAGGATAATCAGGATGTTGCCTGGTATGGAGGGGCTTAGTTATGAGGGGAGATTGGGTAAACTGGGGTTGTTCTCCCTGGAAAGACGGAGGATGAGGGGAGACTTAATAGAGGTGTGTAAAATTATGAAAGGCATAGATAGGGTGAACGGTGGGAAGCTTTTCCCCAGGTCGGTGGTGACGTTCACGAGGGGTCATAGGTTCAAGGTGAAGGCGGGGAGGTTTAACACAGATATCAGAAGGACACAGAGGGTGGTGGGGGCCTGGAATGCGCTGCCAGGCAAGGTGGTGGAGGCGGGGACACTGGGAACGTTTAAGACTTATCTCGACAGCCATATGAACGGAATGGGATTGGAGGGATACAAAAGAATGGTCCAGTTTGGACCAGGGGAGATTGGGTAAACTGGGGTTGTTCTCCCTGGAAAGACGGAGGATGAGGGGAGACTTAATAGAGGTGTGTAAAATTATGAAAGGCATAGATAGGGTGAACGGTGGGAAGCTTTTCCCCAGGTCGGTGGTGACGTTCACGAGGGGTCATAGGTTCAAGGTGAAGGCGGGGAGGTTTAACACAGATATCAGAAGGACACAGAGGGTGGTGGGGGCCTGGAATGCGCTGCCAGGCAAGGTGGTGGAGGCGGGGACACTGGGAACGTTTAAGACTTATCTCGACAGCCATATGAACGGAATGGGATTGGAGGGATACAAAAGAATGGTCCAGTTTGGACCAGGGAGCGGCACGAAGGGCCTGTTCCTGTGCTGTATTGTTCTTTGTTCTTTGTTTGTTCTTTGTTCCCTTCGGCGTCGCCAATGGGGTCTCGGTCTTCCAGCGTGAAATAGACCGAATGGTGGACCAGAACAGGCTGCGGGCCATCTTCTCGTACCTCGATAACGTCACCATTTGCGGCCATGACCAGCAGGACCACGACGCAAACCTCAATAAATTCCTTTGCACGGCCGCCCTCCTAAATCTGACCTACAATAAGGAGACGTGTGTCTTCAGCACTCACCGCCTCGCCATCCTGGGGTATGTAGTGGAGAACGGGGTCATCGGCCCCGATCCTGACCACATGCGCCCACTTATGGAACTTCCCCTTCCCACCAATCTTAAAGCACTGAGGAGATGCCTGGGCTATTTCTCATACTACGCCCAGTGGGTCCCTAATTATGCGGATAAGGCCCATCCGCTTATCAAATCCACCCTTTTTTCCCTGTCAGGAGAGGCCCGCTTGGCCTTCGACTGCATTAAAGTGGACATCGCGAAGGCCACGATGCACACTGTGAACTGGTCAATCCCCTTCCAGGTGGAGAGTGATGCGTCTGACTTCACCCTGGCCGCCATTCTTAACCAGGCGGGCAGACCCGTTGCCTTCTTCTCACAAACCCTCCAAGTCTCTGAAATTCGACACTCCTCTGTCGAGAAGGAGGCTCAGGCCATCGTCGAAGCAGTGTGACACTGGCGCCGCTACCTAGCTGGCCGACGGTTCACCTTGCTCACGGACCAACGTTCGGTGGCTTTTATTTCAACAACGCGCAGAGGGGCAAGATTAAGAATGATAAGATACTGAGGTGGAGGATTGAGCTCTCCACTTACAATTATGATATCATATACCAACCCGGGAACCTCAACGAGCCTCCATACGCTCTGTCTTGTGCAACATGTGCCAGCGCACAGGTGAACAAACTACAGACTCTCCACAATGACCTCTGTCACCCGGGAGTCACCAGGCTCTACCACTTTATTAAGGCCCGTAACCTGCCCTATTCTGTTGAGGACGTCCGGTCTATAACCAGACACTGCCTGGCCTGCGCGGTGTGTAAGCCGCACTTCTATCGGCCGGACAGGGCACACCTCATTAAAGCCACCCGCCCCTTTGAACGCCTCAGCATTGATTTCAAAGGGCCGCTTCCCTCTTCTGACCGCAACGTCTATTTCCTCAATGTTATACATGAGTACTCCCGATTCCCTTTTGCCATTCCCTGCTCGGATGTGAATTCAACCACGGTCGTCAAGGCCGTGCAGGTCCTCTTCACCCTGTTCAGTTACCCTAACTACATCCACAGTGACCGGGGATCCTCCTTTATGAGTGAGGAGCTGCGTCAGTACCTGCTCTCTAAGGGCATAGCCTCGAGTAGGACTACCAGCTATAACACCAGGGAAAACGGCAGGTAGAGAGGGAGAACGCGACAGTCTGGAAGGCCGTTTTACTAGTGCTATGGTCCAAAGGCCTTCCAGTCACCAGCTGGCAAGTAGTCCTCCCCGATGCACTGCACTCGATTAGATCCCTCCTGTGTACGGCTACCAACACCACCCCCCATGAGCGGATGTTTGCTTTCCCTAGGGAGTCCTCCTCGGGAATCTCACTATCGTCGGGTCTGGCGTACCCAGGCCCCGTTGTGCTCCGGAGGCATGTACGACCCCATAAGTCAGACCCCCTGTTCGAAAAGGTCCAGCTCCTCCACGCCAACACCCAATATGCCTATGTGGCATACCACGATGGGCGGGAGGACACGGTCTCCATCCGGGACCTGGGGGCCTGCGGGTGCCCCGGAGCCCACTATGAACCCCTACCCCACATCCCTAGACCCTTCTGTTCAGGTAGCACCAGGTCCACTTACGTCATTGTCCCCTGTATGCAGCTCGCCTGAGCCCCCGGAGTCACCATGCAGGACCCGACCAGACAGGACGACAGCGGACTCGAGTGGTTGCACCCTGCCATCGGAGACATCACCTCAAACGGTACTACGGCAGTCGCAGCGACTGATCAAGCCGCCCGACAGGCTGAACCTGTGAGGGGACGGCGTCTTACTTCAGTTTCATGACTCTTGTATATATATATCTTCATGCCTCTGTATATATTGTTCCTCCACCTCACCCCCGCCGGACTCTTTTTTTAAAGAGGGGGTGAATGTGGTGACCCACTGCAATTACATGTTGTATGCCTGGACACGCCCCTGCTGCACCTGGCCCGAGACTCCTCCCTTTCCACCTGAGACTCCTCGCTTTCCATCTGAGCGGGGTATAAAGGTGATGGTTCCTCCTCCTTGCCTCAGTCTGGGCCAGGTTAGCCACAAGGGTGTGCTCCAGTCCTTTGCGATTAAAAGCCTGTTATGTCACTCACTCGCTGGAGTCCTCATATCGTAATTGATGGTGCATCACCTTGCATGTGACCAATTCCTCCTTGCCGTATCTTATGCCTCATATCCGCTCAGTGTTTCACCAAACATTAACCGTTGCACATGGCATATGAAGAAATTGCCCAATTTACAGTCGCATACCTCAGCTTGCCTCGTGTATTATATATTTCGCTCTGCTTCTCAGAATGTACCTGGTGTATCTTCCCCTTCCCTAGCGGACCGGGCAGATTTTCCCTCCAGTGTACGCGGTTTAAATTAACCTTCCAGCACGATGGTTTACCTGGGATATCTCATGTCATCCTGGTGACCCAGGCAATTTAGCAACATTTTATTTATTCATTTGTTGGGCATGTGCGCATCGTTGGCTGACCAGCATTTGTTGGCCATCCCTAGTAGCAAGTGAAACTGAATGACTTACTTGGCAATTTCAGAGAGGACTTGAGAGTCAGCCACGTTGGTCTGGCACTGGAGTCACATCCAGGCCAGACCAGGTAAGGACGGCAGATTTCAATCCCAAAAGGATATTAGTGAATCCGTTTCCCCCGCCCCCCCAACCCCCCACCCCTCCCCCACACCCCCACCCCCCCCCACCCCCCCACCCCCACCACCCCCCGCAATTGGCAATGTTTCATGGTCATCAGTAGATATTTAATTCCAGATTTTAAAAAATTGTGTTCAAATTCCACCATCTACCGTGGCGGGTTTTGAATCAGGGTCCACACAACATGAGCTGAGTTTTTGGAGTAATACCAGTAGGCCATTCTACAGTACACTTGAAATGAATTTCCAACTCAGTAATTCACTGTAATGGCGAGCAATGGAACGTGGACCAATGGATAATATTTCTTCCTCACCTACTTTCTAGTTTGTGAGTGCAGGCGATAAATGGGGTTGTTGCACTTATTGGCAATTGGTCCTGGTGCATTCAGCTAAAAACATGACAGACTAGCTCTGCCTCTATAGAAAGAAAACTCTGCCTGCCTTGCTACCATACTGAGAATGTTCAGCCGCCCCTCTGCCATCATAGCGACAGAGAACGTCCTTATTGTCATCATAGCGAGATGTATTGCCATTACTTACCATTATACGCATACATACCGTGTCATTGTGATTACCATAGCACAGCCAGCACCTTGTCTGTCTGCATTGCAACAATTTCACATTCTCTAATGATAGTCGCAGTGTCTTGAATTTCATAGAAACCCTACAGCACAGAAAGAGGCCATTCGGCCCATCGAGTCTGCACCGACCACAATCCCACCCAGGCCCTACCCCCATATCCCTATATATTTACCCACTAATCCCTCTAACCTCCGCATCTCAGGACACTACGGGCAATTTTAGCATGGCCAATCAACCTAACCCACACATCTTTGGACTGTGGGAGGAAACCGGAGCACCCGGAGGAAACCCACGCAGACACGAGGAGAATGTGCAAACTCCACACAGACAGTGACCCGAGCTGGGAATCGAACCCAGGTCCCTGGAGCTGTGAAGCAGCAGTGCACCATTCTGCCTGTCCTCAGAGTGAGAAGTACACAGCAGACTGTTGTTGCAGTGACAGACCGGTCCACATTTTGTTTAAGCATGTGGGAAGCTCACTTCCTGCTCTGTCGCGATCATGGCAGCTTGTGACCCCATTAGAAAAAAGCATCTGATGACAAAATTGTCGATTGATCAGTGATTCATTTCTTTATATCTTTGAATGCATTGAACAACAGAAATAAACGGATATTTGAGCACAATTTTCAATTGTTCCCTGAACATAGTCTGGGTCACAGCATAAATGCAAGTGTTTGTGCAGCAACTCAGGAGCTGCAACATGAAGCCCATTTCCTGCACAAAATCACTTATCAGTACATAATTATCCAATAGGTAAAACATCCGCCTGCATATAGAAAACACCATTATAGCAGCCCACAACACAATGAAATTCAAAGAGATAACAAATAGTAAGATTATAGATTTCCGTCGACTCTCTATCTCTGGGTCTTTGGAACTATCCCCACTGTTCGCAGCTCGAAGTCTTCTACGGGCTCTGCTATTCACTACAATGTGCCTGATGGTGACAACATTGAGCAAGAAAATCAGGGCAAATGGTAAGCATGGGGTTGGAATGTGATGAAGAAATTCGACAATTATCCAGGCTGGAGACACCTGAACACTGAATGTTAGCAAACAGAACCATGGTTTGTTCCACAGGATGTATCTGCCCGACAACATAAAATACCAGAAGATGTTCTTGAAACAGCTCAGCACAGCAACAGTTGCCAGAACCCGAAAAGCTATTTTTTCTGTACAATATTTATTTTTCAGCTTCTGGCAACAAATAGCAACACATCGATCAAAGGTGAAAGTCACAGTAAACCAAACGGACCAGTCAGTGGCTGCATACAGGAGAACTGCATGGATATTACACACACGCATGGACTGCAGAAAGTAAAAATGTTCCCAGTAAACAATTGGAATGTGTCTTAATATCAAATCGATAATAACAAGGAGCAGATCTGCTGTTGCCATGGCCAGCATGTAGCGTGTGACACATTTGGAGAGACCACATTTTCGAAAGGCTAAGATCGCAATCGTGGCGAAGTTAGCTGCAGGAGACAGAAAAAAACAGGGAAATTATGCGTCAGGATGGGAAGAACATTAGTTTTAGTGAAGACTTATCCACTGTTGTCAAATATGTTACTTAATGCAGAAACATATTGAAGCGCTTTTACTTTGAATAAACTACAAAGTCAGTTATGTGGCAGAATTCGGGAGGGATTGAGTGGCAAAGCAGAAGGTGCTGAAGCTGTTGAAGTCGATCTTAACTTTTATCGTTCATTCTGTTCCTTCCTTGTCTTCTCCCTTCCTTCTCTTAAATCGGTTCCCTCCCGGAACTCGAGTCCCAATTGCTGAATGCTTGTGCCTTGATCGACCACTATTAGGCAGTGAACATTTCATGAAGCGAATCACACTGCCCCCTTGGTTACAGCAGTATCTTCCTCCACCCATTGCAGCAAGGTTCTATTTGGAACGTGATAGGCGAGGCTACATCCGCATTTAATGTTTGGAGCTGAATGCAGACCCCTTGAATGTGTGCATCATGCCAAGTACAGGTAAGTTTTTTCTTGATTCTCTACAATGTGCAATTTCATTCATTTTCAATGAAAATCATTGACCTCTGATATTTCCACAACACTTCTCATGCAGATGCTTTACCAGTTTACCGCATCTGGCCCGCCCAAAGTGACACATCCAATGGCTCGTACCCTCAATACAGGTTTTGTTTTTTTCTCGTTCCCTCGAAGCTTCATATCCCAACTCTCCACCTGTATACCATGCAAACTGGCAATAGCGACAGCGCTGAGAAACAGTGGGTACGGGTTTGTTGGTCGATTGCGAAGTTGTCGACGGAGGCAACGTTTTCTCTGGAGCTTCTCTCTGAGGCAGGTTGCAGAGTGACGAAGGCTGAGACAGGAGTGTGCGACGGAGCACTGGTATACACATGAGGTGGTGTTTGATTTCCTGGGGTGAGTAGGTCGGAGAGAGAAAGAGCTTTTCGTGGTGGTGTCAAATGAACAGTGAACGAGTCGGTGTTCAATGAGTCCAGGATGGCTGCTACAGCGGTGGCAGCAAGTGACAGAGAGAGGTGAATATTGTGGTTGGGAACGAAGCATAGGAGTCCGTGGCTGAGAAGCCTGGGATGGCGGGCGCAGAAGGCATGTAATGAGACGTGTGGAACCTTAGATGCTGCGGCCGAACAGGAGTTGCAGTTTGATGAGGACTGCCTGTTCGAGGTGGCGTGTTGTGTACGAAGTGTGTGGAGAGCTCTTGGTGTGATGCTGCTATGACACCGCTGGAGGGTGCATGCCGGAACAGATTCTCATGACCAGGAATCTAAGTAGTGCAGGGATTACAGAAGTGGCCATGCTGCTGACGAGTTAATGCAGCCAAAATGGCAGTCACATTGTGTGCCCTTTGTGGAGGTAACCATGGATTAAGAGTGTGGTGAACCATAGATGGTTACCACTATGGGTACAGAACCATAGATGGTTATCACTATGTGTACTTGTACATATGTTACTTTTGTTACTGTTGGGGTTAGGGTTGGGGTGTTCCACCTGTTGGTATTGTTCTGTGGTACACTCCGGTTGGCTCCGCCTACCTATAGGAGTATAAACGTCACTGCACTGCCTAGTGACCCTTTAGGCTGGGATTGTATTGTTAAGCAGTATGCTCCATTCATGTTGCTAATAAAAGCCTTTATTTCTCGGGTACGATCCAGCCTCCCGAGTGAATTAATCGTGCATCAAAGAGTAACCCCACAATATGTTCTGCCGATTGGTAAGTCCTGCTGCTTGATCAAAGATGTGGCTGAAGCAGCCTTTGAATCCACGACGGCATGCTCTCATTCAGCAATGCAAAACGTGTGTTCATCTTGGCATCCATTCCAATTTCCCGTCAGACAAATCCCAATGCAACCAATAGCATGGAATTAAGAGCACTGCAATTTCCAGATGTTTTCTATGTTGGTCACCGGAAGATCTCGTGATGCACGTTTCAGCCCTCAAACGTCACATAGTCCTTCAGTAATAGGCCACAACAACTCAGGCCTGAACGCTGTTTATCTCCTCACGGTTCTGGCAGACAAATTAGAATTTTCAAAAGACCCTATATTAATATGGCAATATTAACACAATGCAATGTCCAGAAAAACATCATAGAAAAAGAGAAACTAGAAACAGGAGGAGGCCAGTCAACTCGTTGTGTCTTCTCCCCCATTTATAATGCTCATGGTGGATCATTAACTCAAGAGCCTGATCCCTCCTCCCCACCTGCGCCCCCCCCACCCCTCCCCCCACCCCTCCCCCCACCCCCCTGCTCCAGCCCACCCATGTTTGGGTCATCTCGGAATACAATCTGTTTATTGCTATTTTTTTTTCTGGTCTGCCATCGAGGTCCTACCCATCTCAATGCCCTACCCTCAATCGCATGTGCTTTAACTTAACATGCTAATCTCGTGTGTGGCACTTCGCCGAAAGACTTCTGTAAGTCAAAACAAATGACATCCACTGGCTCCTGTTAATCAAGTCTGTAAGTTACATCCTCCAAAATTTCTCGTAGATTTGCCGAGCACGATTTCCCTTCTTTAGTTTGAATGCAAATTGTACATCATGTTCGATGCACATATGGGGTATAATCACTTCGGTACGGGCATGTCAGATGGAAGTTTCGGTGGGAACAATTCAGTATCTGGGGCTTTGCTGCTTTGAGCAGTAGTGATTAGTAGAGAGTAACATTTTCCAGAATTCAAATTAAACGAAGAATAAATGTTGGCAATGGCCGAAATGGCGGATTTGGAATGCAATTACCGATCGGTTCCTGGAATCAGTTCCGTTGGTCGATTCTAATTTTGTATTGTTCAAACATTTGAAGATTAAAAAATGCAGAGATATAGGGGAGAGCCAAACGGTGAAGAACCTGATAATATTCGGTGCTAACCTATTATCTGATTACATGACACTTGCTTTCATATAACTTTCCAATGTCCGTGTCTTCCTAAAAATTACATGATTAAGTGCAAGTCAAAATAATTGCTGCCAATGTAAATAAAGACGTGAGTAAATATCGATTGTATCATGGCTCAAAACTTGTTCTTGCAACAAAAAAAGAGCAAAGGCAAGATTGGCTGTTTTGTTTTATTTTCATTTGATCGTTTCGGTTACTGTTGGTTACACTAATATTCTGGTGCATGGTGATTGCTTTGTGTAACTTTGAAGTTTTCAGATTGCAGGGAAAGCAAATACATCAGCATTGGAAATTAGAGTTACATGTTCAGAAGTGTTCGCCATTGTGTTATCCTTTACAGTAGAGGCCGTGAGGACCATCGAGTCTGCATCGACTGGACTAGACTAACTCTGCACGAATGTCACATTCCAGCACTCGGCGTCAAGTGCTCACTTTTGTACTTATTCACGGTTGTGGGATTGCCCACCTCTGTGAGTCTCCCAGGCATTGCAATCGAGACCCTCTGGGTTATAACATATTTATTCAAATCACCTCTAAACCTGGCCCACACTTTGAAATGATGTCCCTTCATTACGGACATTTCAGCTGAGGGGAAAGCAGCTTCATACCCATCTTATCAACAACGCTCATAATCTTGTGCACTTCAATGAGGTTACCTTCAGCCTTCCCTCCTCGAAAGAAAATACAATGAGCCTATTCAACCTCTCTTCATTGCCCAAATGTTCCATCCCGAATGCATGCTTGCAAATATCAAGAGCACCCTCTCCGGTGCGTTCAAATCCTTCTAGTAGTGAAGCAACCCGAACTTCACATGGTACTCCATTTGTGGCCTAACCAAAGTATGGACATCTCCAACAATAACCCTGCTATTCCTATAATTTATGCCACTATCCACTACAGACCGTCTATCGCCACAAAATGCCCACATAGAAGCCATCCCCAGGACCTGCTCCCCACGCTGGAACACATGGATAGCAAGGGCATTTATGGCAGACTCCTATTTATGAAAAACAGTTCAACCTTTCAGACCATTGTTCCTCCTGAACTCATCTCCAAACTCCGTGGACTGGGATTCAGCTCCTCCATCTATGACAGGATCGTAGTTGTTCTAACACAGAGAGCATAATCAGTAGGGAAAGGCAACAATACCTCCTCCAAGATTTTCCTCAATATCGATGTCCCTCAAGGCGGTGCCCTGAGCCCCTTACTAAACTCATTATAAACCAACGAGCATCTCGCCAATTTACCCTCCAACTCGATTTTCAAGTTTGCTGGTAACTCAATAGATCTCAGGCAATATCAGATGGAGTGCATGAAAGAGATAGACCATGTGGTGAAATGGTGCGGCGACAATAATCCCTCCCTCGATATGAACAAAACGAAAGAGATAGTCATCGACTTCACGAAGCATATTGGAGGACATACCCCTGTCTGCATCAACCGGGAAGAAGTGGAAGTGGCCGAGTTTCAGGTTTCTAGGTGTCCACATCACCAACAACCTGTCCTGGTCCCTCCACACAGCCGGTACAGTTAGGAAAGCCCACCATCACCTCTACTTTCTCAGAAGACTAAGGAAACTCGTCACGTCCGCTACAGCTCTTACCAGCCTTCACAGAAGCACCCTAGAAAGCAATTTTTCTGGTCACATCACAGCTTGGTATGGCTCCTGCTCTGCCCAAGACCACAAGAAATTACAAAGTGCTGTGAACGTAGCCCAGTGCATCACCCAATCCCGTCTCCCATCCATTGACTCTGTCTACCCTCCCCCCTACTTCGGAAAAGCAGCCAGCACAAATAAGGACCTCATGCACCCAGACATTCTCTTTTCCAACTACTTCTTACATCTGGAAAAAAAACAAGCACTCCGTGATGCGCGATATAACTCACGAGGCTAGAGATGCTCGAGGAAATAAAGGCTTTTCTTGACTACTACAATAGAGCTACCATATATAAAACACGATCCCAGACTGAAGGGTCCCAGACAGAGCAGTGACCTTTATACCTCTCCCAGGAGGCGGAGCCCGACTGGGATGTACCATAATAACTATATTACAGGTAGAACAGCCCAACCCTAACCCCAACAGTAACATGTAGAACAGCCCAACCCTAACCCCAAAAGTAACATATTCCAGACTCATAGTACTGGCCAGACCTGGCCAGACCCTGGCTCAGTACTACCTGGTGGGAACCAACGATGGTTCACCACACTCCGGACATCCCTCTTTTTTTCTCAGTGTTGAGTGCCCTGTAATTCAATTCATACAAGCTTATCGTGCTGTTACTTCCAAAGTGAATCACATGTAATTTTCAATTTTAAATTCCAACTGCCCATCATCTGCCTGTCTGACCAACCAATCTATATCTTTTGGCAATGCAAAATCTCCATCTCCACTTTTCCAAAATTTTTCTGTCATCTGCTCAACCCACCCCAAAAGACATTCTGGTCTGCATTGTTTACTTATGTCATGACCAGTATGCGACACAGCACTGATTCCTGTGATATTCCACTGGCCACCGGCCTCCGGTCACGTGAAACGATTTCTCACAGCACACTTTCGGCGGAAATTTAGGAAACAAATTGAGCAAGGCTCAACCCAGCCCCCTGCAACCCCCAAAATAATCACGTGGCCCGCAACTGAACACAAGAACAAACACTGCCTGTAAATAGTGCGCCCGGCCCGCAACATCCATGGCCCAGATCGATAACCACCCCCGACCGATCACATGTAGAGTGGTAGTGGGGTCCCCTCCCTCCCATCACCAATCACAGCTACAGAGCGTCAGCGGGCACCGCGCTCGCCCATACCAATCACAATGCCGCCTCTCTCCCTGATCAGGCCGCTCCAGCATGGCAGCTCCTCTATTGTCCCAAACTATCCAGACCCAGCCCCCATAGCCCCATCTTCAGACGCAGCCCCTGGCACGACCCGACGAGCATTGCAAATGTGCCTTGTGGGCATTTCCAATGTTCTATGATGGCCAGGCCAAGGGGTTCTCTCCCCTTACCTTCGGTTTCCCCAGGGGACATCAATGGTCTCCGGTTCTACCGGCGAGGGCAACGTGACTGTTTCCTGTTCATGTGAAGCAAGCATTTTCCTTGCCGGAGAGAAAATCTCCTTGCAAGGCCACAAAGGCAACCAAGCTGACAGAAAGGAAAAGTTGTGGTGTTGCATTTTTCATTAAATATGCTTTTGATACGATATTGATGAAATATATGAGCATCGATGATGTGGAACCTAAATGCGTTGAGGTGCGAAAAAAACAAGGGGTGAAGACATTGATGGGCGTGATATTCAGACCATCAAACTGCAGTGGCAATATTGGGAAAAGCATTAGACAGGAAATCCAAGATGCAAATATTAAAGGAGCTTCTGTGATTATAGGAGAATTTAATCTACATATCAAGTGGGAGAATCGAATTAGACACAGTAAACTAGCAGAGGCATTTCTGGAGTGCATACGGGATGGTTTTCTGGAGCAATGTGTTGAGGAACCAAGAAGGGATCAGGCCTTATTGGACTGGGTGTTGAGCAGTGATAAATGATTAGTTTGCAATCTAGTTGTGAGAGAACCATTGGGGATGAGTGACCATCATATGGTAGAAACCATTGTCAGAGAGGAGAGTGATGTTGTTGATTCTGAGATCAGGGTCCTGAATCTCAATAACGGTAACTAAGCTCGTATGAGGCATGAATTGGCCATGATGGATTGGGAAGCATTCATGACATCAAAGATAGAAAACAGGCAATGCCCGACATTTAAATAACGAATAGATGACCTCCAGAATTTGTTTATTCCTGTTTGGTGCAACAGTGGTAAAGGAATTGTGGCCAACCATGGCATAGAAGGGAAATTAGAAATGGTATCAGATTCAAAGAAGATGGCTACAAATTGGCAAGAAAAAACAATAGGCCTGAGGATTGGGAGCAGTTTAAATTTCAGCAATGGAGGACCAATGGATTGATTGAGAAGGGAAAAAGAGTGTATGAAAGTAAGTTGGCGGGGAACATAAAAAACTTTCTGTAAAAACTTCTATTGGCATGCGAATAGAAAAATACTGACAAAAAAAAATTTGTAGGGATCTTACCATCAGAAACGGGAGAATTCATAACGGGAAATGAAGAAATGGCTGAGCAATTAACTTCGTACTTTGCTTCAGTATTCACAAAGCTATACAAGAATAATGTACCAGAATTTCTGAGAGAAGCATGTTGTAGTGAGGAGCTGAAGGAAATCACCATTACTAGATAAATAGTTTTGGGGAAATTGATAGGATTGAAGGTGGGTACATCTCCAGGTCCTGATAATGTTCATCACGGAGTGCTTACGGAAGTGGCCCTGGAAACAGCGAATTAGTAGATCCATTGGTGGTTACTTTTCAAAATGCTTTGGACTCTGCTATAGCGCCTACAGATTGTTGGGTAGCTAATGTAAGCCCGCAATTCAAAACGGGAGGTAGAGAGACAACACAGAACTATAGGTCAACGCGGCTAACATTGGTATTGGGGAAGTTGCTCGAGTCTGTTGTCAAGGATTTCATAAATCCGCATTTGGAAGGTAGTGGTATAATCAGACAAAGTCAGCATGGATTTAAGAAAGGGATATCATTCTTGCGAATCTATTGTAATTCTTTGACGAATTAACTAGTAGACTTGAATGAGGAGAACCAGTGGATGTCATTTATTTCGTCTTCCAGAAGGTTTTCGACAAAGTCATACATAAAAGATGACGATGTAAATTTAAAAGCACACTACATTGCAGGTAATGTCTTGCAATGGATAGAAAGCTTGTTTGCAGAGAGGAAGCAATGAGTTGGCATAAATGAGTCTTTTTCTGTTTGACAGCCAGTGACTAATGGGGTTCCGCAGGCATTTGTGCTGGGACCTCAACTTTTCACGTTATATATTATTGATTTGGAAGAGGATTCTGAATGTCTTATCTCCACGTTTGTTGATGACACAATGTTGGGTGAGAGGGTGAGATCTGAGAATGTTTCAGAAATGCTTCATCGCGATTTGAACAGGCTGAGAGTGCGTGGTAGATGCAGAATAATGTGGATACATGTCAGATAATCCGCTTTGGTTGCAACAGAAGATGAATCATGCCTTGACTGGCTATAAATTGAGAGAGGTGAATACAAAAGGAGACCTTTGAGTGTCAGTCGCTGAAAGTACAGGCACAGGCACAGCAGACAGTAAACAACCCAAATGTTTTGTTGGCCTTCATAGCGAGAGGTTTTGAGTACAGTCATTGAGACGCTTTACAGCAATTGTAATGGGCTTTGGTGAGGCCAAATCTGAAGTATTGAGTGCAGTTTTGCTGTTCTTATCTGACGAAGGATGTCCTTGCTATTGATGGAGTAACGTAAAGGTTCAGCAGGCTAATTTCTGGGATGGCAGCTCATAGACATCCAAGGTGAGATGAAGTCGGTTAGGATTATATTGACTGCAGGTCACGAGAGTGCAAGGGAATCTCATAGAATCTCATAAAATTCGAACAGGATTAGACAGGACAGATTCAGAAAGGATGTTCCCAATGGTGGGAGAGTTCAAAACTAGAGGTTACAGTTTGAGTATATGGGGTAAACATTTTAGAATTGAGGTGAGGAGAAATTTCTTCACCCAGAGGGTTGAAAATGTGTAGAATTCATTACCACAGAATGTAGGCGAAGACAAAACATTGTTTGAAATTTAGAGAGAATTAGATATTGCTCTTGGGGCTGAAGGGATCACGTTATTTGCGGGGTAGTGAGGATCAGGATATTGAATACGATGATAAGCCATGATCAAGATGAATGGCAATGCGGGATCGAAGGACCGAATGGCCTACTCTTGCTAATGGTTTCTATGTTTCCTTGTTTCTATGAGCCCGGACCGTTGAGCTCCAAGTTCACTAGGTCATGCAAATAAGCATGATAATAATTATAAATAAATAATCAGTCTTTCACTGGAAATGTGCAAGAAGTTGCCTGCACCAAAAATCAAAAACGGATCAGATCAGAAAAGTCGAGAAAACGACACGATGGCACTGTCGTTAAAACTGCTGCCTCACAGCCCCTGGGACTCGGGTTCAATTCCGGCCTTGGGTCACTGTCTTTGTGGAATTTGTAGATTCTCCCTGTGTCTGTGTGGGTTTCCTCCGGGAGCACTGGTTTTCTCCCACAGTCCAAAGATGTGCAGATTAGGTTGATTGGTCATGCTAAATTGATCCTTTTGTCAGGGGGATAAGCAGGGTAAATATGTGGGGCGATGGGAACAGGCCTTGTGTGGAATTGTGGTTGGTACAGACTCAGTTGGCCGAAAGACCTCTTCCTGAACTGCAGAAATTATTTTCTATGAAATCGGGCATGAAGATGAGTTCTTGCCTCTCACATGATTTTACCGGCTCGCCCATTGATGGACGGACCGAGCCAGTTAAACTGTGGCCTCTGTCTCCCAGCACTAATCATGTTTTTTGGATTCATCTTGCCAACCTATCGTGCATTACATGTGGAACTTGCTGAATGCTTTTCTGAAATCCATATGAATTAAATTAATCACAGAACCTGCATCTACACACCAAGTCACCTCGTTGAAATATTCAATCATATTCGTTTGGCTTAATCTCCCTCCAGAAGGGCCATGAGACTATCCCTGATCATAGCTTCCCTCTGCAAGTGCAGATTAATCTTCTGATACAGAATTTTCTCAATAGTTCTCCTATCATGACGTGAGGACCACACCCTGCAATTCAATCGGATATATTTACTACCTTGCTTAAAAGTGGAACCACATTCGCTGCCGCCTGACCCTCTGGCACCGCCCCTCTCACCTGAAGAAGGAGCAACGCTCCGAAAGCTTGTGCTACCAAATAAACCAGTTGGACTTGAACCAGGCGTTGTGAGACTTCGTCCTGTGCTTACGCCAGTCCAACGCCTGTATTCTGACATCATGACCTGCCCTGTGGTCAGTGAAGAATAAAGAATTTGGGTCAGCGCCGCTGCTATTTCATCCCTTCCCTCCCACAGGCGCCTGGGACACAGCTTACCGGAGCTTGGAATTTGTGGACGTTTAAGCTCGCCAAAACATCCAATACCTCGTCATTCCTTCAGTCACGTTGTTAAGAAGGCTACATAATCTATTTTCGAATTTACTACTTTTATCCTCCTTCTTCAGAGTGAAGATAGATGCGACACACTCATTTAAACCTTATCAATGTTCTCTTGCTCCACTTACAAAATAACAATTCGTCACTAATGGACTGCACTGTTGCCCAGGTTATGTTCTCCCTCCAATAATACTGTCCTCAAAAGAGTGGCATGGTACCTAATAGTGATGAAGAATGCCTGAAGTTGCAGTCAGGGGAGGGTCTGATGAAATGGGAAGGTGGGAAGTCAGTTGTCAAATGAAATTTATGGCAGGCAAGGTTTAAAAGATAATTTTTTATGCTGTGCGCAGGAACACAATGCAAACACTTTAAAGTAGGTGCTGAGTCTCGGAGCCCGGGACTTAAATGCTCAGATCATTGGTTATTAAATGTCTCCTTGACAAAAAAAGTATTGCTTCTTGCGTGCTTTATGGAGAAAACATATTCATAGAGTATATAGAGTACATAGGGAGGAGGAGAGGGTGCAAAATATACTGTTACAGTCATAGCTAGGGTGAAGAGAAAGATCAGCTTAACGAAGGTAGGCTAATTCGAAAGTCCTTTGGCAGCAGGCAAAATTGTTAGAGTCCAGATTTAATTGCATAGAATGAGAGTAAAAGATTGAATTAAATGGTAGGCTGCAGATAGCACTCAAGATGCCGCCACACTTCGGCCACCATTTTGAATTATAATTAATGAAAATTTCATACAATATAGATTTCTGTTTCGGAACCGAGATAGATACTGATCAGAGTTAGATCTTAAGTTAACTGGCAAAAAAAAACACATCATTGTTTTAACAAAGTTGAAAGGGTGTGAAATGCGGTATCAAAGCTTCGTAAAACTGATTCAATATTACCTTCTGAGCACGGAGTTGACAAAATTATGAAAATAAAGATCACAATGCAGATTTCTAGAAGATCAGGAACTTAATAAATAAGCGCAGCATTTGGCCATTCTGCCACTCAAGCCTGCATTCATATTGAATGAGATCATGGCTGATCTGAATGTGTTTGGAATTCCATGTCCCAGCTACCTCCGTTAACCATTGATTCGCTTGACTAACACAAAACCATCAAGTTTCACGAAAGAAATGTCGCCGACACGGAGGGGGGAGGGGGTGGGGGGTGTGGGGGAGGGTGGTGAGGGGGTGGTACCTGGATTGCACTGTCTTAAACATATTCGACAGTGACTTACATGAAGGAATTCACAAAATGCGAGAATTGAAGTTTTTTTTAATAGTGTCACAAGTAGGCGTCCATTTACACTCCAATGAAGTTGCTGTGAAAATCGTCACACTCGTGCCTGTTCAGCTAACTGAGGGAGACTTTAGCATGGCCAATGCATTCAACCAGCACGTCTTTCGGACTGTGGGACGAAACCGTGGCATCCGAGGGAACCTACACAGACACAGAGAGGAAGTACAGACTCCACACAAATTGTGGCCCAAGGTGGGAATTGAACCCGAGTCCTTGGCGCTGTGAGGCAGCAGTGCTAACCACTGTGCCACAGTGCCGTGTTGAAAGCAAAACACAGATGTCTTGGGATTGAATAGTCGACAGGAATTCATCGCATTACTTTCCACAGAGATTAGATTGGCACCCAGGGCTACAGAAAATCATTATGTGCTGCAAGGCAGAACACAGCCACAAGAAAAAAAAACATTCACAACACCTCTCCTCCCTGGAGAGACGAAGGATGAGAGGTGACCTGATAGAGATTTACAAGATGTTGAGAGGTCTGGATAGTGTAGACTCTCAGAGGATATTTCCATGGGCTGAAATGGTTGCTACGAGAGGACACAGGTTTAAGGTGCTGGGGGGGGGGGGGGGGGGTAGGTACAGAGGAGATGTCAGGGGTACGTTTTTCACTCAGAGGGTGGTGGGTGAGTGGAATCGGCTGACGTCGGTGGTGGTGGAGGCAAACTCGTTGGGGTCTTTTAAGAGACTTCTGGATGAGTACATGGGATTTAATGGGATTGAGGGCTATAGATAGGCCTAGAGGTAGGGATATGATCAGCGCAACTTGTGGGCCGAAGGGCCTGTTTGTGCTGTGGCTTTCTATGTTCTATGTTCTAACTATCCAGCTGGATTTGTAGCTCATAAATTGCCTCAATTGCAGACTAATATGTTTAAATAACGGTGCAATGTTTTCCCGAAGCCACAGAACACGACCTAAGATGACAGCGACAAACTCATGGGTTGAGTAAACATTGACAGACGGATTTGAAATTTGTTGAAATTTGTGCTTAAAATAAGACTGGGACCACTGCTTGCTTTCTAATACAGATCCCTGCTCATGCTGGCGAAGCATTGACGATGCAGCCAGAGTAATGCATTGTCCTGCAGGGGGATCTGCCGAAGACGAACGGGACACCAATGCAGCTTGCAACGCTGTAAACCATAATTCCGTCACACCTTCTCCAGTGATGAGAGAGAGTGTGGAAATTGTACGCAAGGACAGATGCAGATTTAAGTCATTTTTTAAGGGCATAATATCAATACTCTCGGAAATGTTTTGGAGAAATAAGGAAACTTCTTAACTTAATGAGCAGCTGGCATGGAAAGCTGTCTATATCATTCTGCATCAGGACAGTGACTGAACTGGTTTGCTGTGATTTCGACGACAGAGAGGCGCTTTCGGGACGGACTGTGGGTTATGAAGGCTTGCAACGACCAGATGACGTTCGAATCATCGAGTCCTTTTGTACTGAAAAAAACAAAGGAGGAATTGTGCAGCAGTCCCTTAAGGCAGAGTTGGGGCATGGTCCTTGTTTGATAATGTAGAAAAAGGTGGATTCTGGATACAACTCAACTTCAAATGAATTTTGGAGGTTGTGAACATTATTTGTCTTGAGGCTCAGGCATTGGGCAGTTCGGGGGGAAAGGGCATTGATGGGTAGGACACAATTGTCGTGACCGGAACTTTACAAAGTGCATCTGGTCTTCCCAAATAAAATGACAGAATCATTAAAAATATGCTATAATTAATGGAGGGATGCAACCACTTACCAGGGACGCCAACAATAGCGAGGATGGGATAGTAACCTGCCTGAATAATCAGCAATGCGAAATAGATCCGGATGTCGAATGACATCCAATAATAATATGTAGAAAGTTGGTAAAGAGCTCCAGATAAACCCCTGCTCATCGTTGGAACATTCAAATCTCTGATTTTCCAATTATGATCCATTGGTGTACAATTCCAATCTGTTGTGCTCATATTGGGGGTCATTGTTGAAACATTCAAATCCATTGTCCTCAGATTATGAGCCACTGTTTTAACATTCCAGTCTGTCAATCTGAGATTGCGATCTCTCATCACCCTCCGTCTCCAGGCGCTGATTCCAGATATATCCAGTGGTCTCCAACAGCCACTATGAGATAAGGGATTGAAAGGAGTCTCGTTTTAAAGAAGATGGAATCCCTCAAGGGGAAAAAAAATAGGATCTGTTTTCATTCTCTAAAAAAACAGATTGAGTTAACCCCTTCCGATGAGACAAGTTTTGCATCACAAACCGACTTCAATCTGTCAACCATTCTTGGATTTTGAAGTGACGCCAGGGGATTTGAGGAATGAACATGTTAGTGCATGACGAAAAGGGAGGCAAGGTGATACGCATTCTACAGCGCTGTACTGGCTTTGCAATGACACCGTGCTCAATTTCCAGACATCATTATTAAGGATAAAATTATTCGTTTCTTCGAAAATATAAATTAATAAATGGCGAGCAGTATGGCTTCATTCATGGAAAAATCATTTCTGACGAACCTAAAGGACATCAGATGAACTAATGGAAAGGGTTAACGGCCATCGTGTTGTTTCTTTCGGCGTGTGGGTTCAGGAAAGGCAGGTGGAGGATCTCTCGGTGGGTGAGCATCTTGGGGATAGCGATCATAATTCTATTCTCCCTAGAACCCAACTGTGCCTCTGGAGTGATTGCCACGTCTATTAACAGGTCGAAGAATGAGGTGTGGCTCAGAATCTGAGGGCAACCGACTCGTATTTTACAACATCGGCTGAGAATCTGAGAATAGTCGATCGAACGGTTCAACAGCGGATCAGAATCTTCTTCGCTGTCCACTGTGCCACAGATTTTGGTGTCATCGGCAAACTTACAAACCATGCCTCCTAAATTCTCATCCAAATCATTAATATAAATGACAAACAACAGTGGACCCAGCAGCGATCCCAGAGGCAGACCGCTGGTTACAGGCCTCCAGTTTGACAAAGAAACAATCCTCTACAGCCACCCTCTGTCTTCTGTCATCAAGCCTATTTTGTATCCATTTGGCTACCTCACCCTGGATCCCGTGAGAGTTAACCCAATCCTGTCTGCTTATGTTTTTAATTTTTTACATTTTTAAACACTGAAACCTCTTGCCCTTGTTGGGAATATCAGTGCGGTTTGAGAAAAGCAAACACTGATCCCACACCCAACACAGGACTGAGCAGAGTTTCTTGTAAGTTATACAGACAAAACATTCCGTACATAGAGTACATAGTGGTGGAGGAGAGGAAAGGGTGCAGAATATAGTGTTCTAGTTACCGATAGCGTGTAGAAAAAGATCAGCTTAATATATGGTAGGTCCATTGAAAAGTTGACATTCTCCCCAAGCACTAAAGCTTTCCACAAAGCAAGGCTCACAAATTCGACACCACTTTCCATTGTCCGCTCTCTTCCATCATGCTGTGTTCGGAGTCTCTGATCAATGGGGAGAGAGGGGGTAAATGGAGTTGAAATCAACCATGATTGAATGGTGGAGTGGACTCGATGGGCCGAATGGCCTTACTTCCGCTCCTATGTCTTATCGTCTTATGGTCTAATGCTAAGGGCCTAGTATTTGAGGATCTGAGCTGAACCCACAATCTGTCTGATTCTGACGGAAGATTACTGCCCACTCAGACTCAGCTGGCTGCAATATCCCCTTGAAATATATCTGTTGTGTAAAGAACAAAGAACAAACAAAGAACAAAGAACAATACAGCACAGGAACAGGCCCTTCGGCCCTCCAAGCCCGCGCCGCTCCCCGGTCCAGGATTGAATCCTGAATCCAGGATCCCCGCCCAATTTTCCAGCCTATCTACATCCTAATATCCTATCCACCGAGCTGTCCCTCACAGCTACGATGCTTTGTTCATCACAACCTATTAACTCACCCCCACCCCCCCCCCCATTCCAGACCATGTGATCTCCAGGGAGAGGCGAAAACCCAGAGTGAAAAACCCAGGGCCAATATGGGGGGAATAAAATCTGGGAAATTCCTCTCCGACCCCCTGTGGCGATCGAAACGAGTCCAGGAGATCACACTGGCCCTGATCAGAAAATGCTTCCCAACCCTATTCATTTCCACTTCTGCTTTACGAACACCATCTGAATTCCCTGCCCCCGAGACAGGTTCCCAACTATCCGCAGTCTCGCTCTGTACTGGCACCAGCAAGATGATCATAGAATGAAGCCTTGAAACGAGAAACAAAGAACAATTAGCCCGCGCCGCTCCCTGGTCCAAACTAGACCACTCTTTTGTATCCCTCCATTCCCACTCCGTTCATATGGCTAACTAGATAAGTCTTAAACGTTCCCAGTGTGTCCGCCTCCACCACCTTGCCCGGCAACACATTCCAGGCCCCCACCACCCTCTGTGTAAAATATGTCCTTCTGATACCTGTGTTAAACCTCCCCCCTTCACCTTGAACCTATGACCCCTCGTGAACGTCACCACCGACCCGGGGAAAAGCTTCCCACCGTTCACCCTATCTATGCCTTTCATAATTTTATACACATCTATTAAGTCTCCCCTCATCCTCCGTCTTTCCAAGGAGAACAACCCCAGTTTCCCCAATCTCTCCTCATAACCAAGCCCCTCCATACCAGGCAACATCCTGGTAAACCTCCTCTGTACTCTCTCCAAAGCCTCCACGTCCTTCTGGTAGTGTGGCGACCAGAACTGGACGCAGTATTCCAAATGCGGCCGAACCAACGTTCTATACATCTGCAACAGCAGACCCCAACTTTTATACTCTATGCCCCGTCCTATAAAGGTAAGCATGCCATATGCCTTCTTCACCACCTTCTCCACCTGTGACGTCACCTTCAAAGATCTGTGGACTTGCACACCCAGGTCCCTCTGCGTCTCTACACCCTTTATGGTTCTTCCATTTATCGTGTAGCTCCTCCCTACATTATTCCCACCAAAATGCATCACTTCGCATTTATCAGGATTGAACTCTATCTGCCATTTCTTTGCCCAAATTTCCAGCCTATCTATATCCTTCTGTAGCCTCTGACAATGTTCCTCACTGCATGTTTTTCCCTGTGTCCCTTAAAGAACTATTGAATAATCTTTCAACATCTGCATTAATAATCACAGAACAGAGCCAACATGGTGGAATCTAGTATCAGGGAGGGCACAGTTTAAAATTCATGGAGCTCCCATTAAAGATGGAGATAAGGAGGAATAATTCATTCTCTCAGGGGGTGGTTAGTGTTTAGAATTCCCTTCCCAAGAGAGCAGTGGGCGTTGGGACATTGAATGTATTCAATGGAAACGAGTTAAAATGTGCTGCAAAATGGAGACCATCTACACCTCTCTCAATCTGTGTTTCTCTCTCTTTCTCACTCTCTATGCCTGTGTCTTCTGTCCCTCTCTCCATCTCGCTCAGTTTCTGCCTCAATTTAATTTGTTTTTTTCATGGTCATTTTAAAACATGACTGCTGTGACAATGTTAAAGATATGTCCTGTGTCCCGTTTTAATGCCGCTTCTTGTAAACCATTTAAAAATATGTTTGTTGTGTCTGCTCAACTGTTCTTTTGTCCTTTTATGGACAATTGAATGAGAGTCTGTTGTGATAAGCTGTGACGATAAACAGCATGATCATTTTCAGAGTTGTTAGTTCTGTTCAGTTTTAGAGATATTTGCTTTGTACAACTGAAGTGATGTGTGCTGTGACAATTCTAAATGACATTTGTGGTGCACATTTCAAACAATATCTGTTGTGTATATTTTAATTGAGAAGAACACTTTATTTTAAATGCTATTTAATTTTAAAATGTCTGACTGTTACTTTTCTGACGTTATTAATTTGTACTTGCATTCCCCATTTAGAATTCAATTTGTGTCCATGTTGTTATGAAGTTGCACATATACGGTTAAAACGTGGTGTTTGACAAATGTACACATTGAAAAGAAATGCTGAAACCAAAAGAAGAAATCATATAGCATTGTCTCTTTTAAAAGCATGTGTCTTTGTGCTGGGGGTTTAAACTGCAGAAAGCAGGCTGCAGAAGACAACATTGCAACATTTGTATCCAGAGCAGCATCCAGAGTCCCAGCAGAGCAAAACAGCTTCTGAATTTGGAGCAAGAAGCACTCAGAGACACGGAACCAATTGAATTCAAATCTGAGTGTTGTTGACAGCCTCAAGCCTATCTCACTGTATTTCTCTGTGTATCTGCGTGTCTCTCTGTATTTATACATACAGAGAAACAGGCAGATACAGTGCAAAACACAGAGAGACAGGCAGATACACAGAGAAATTCAGTGAACACGCAGATACACAGAGAAATACATAGAGACTGGAAGATACACAGAGAAATACGGTGAACAGACAGATACACAGAGAACTACAGAGAGACTGGAAGATACACAGCTTACCCAAATCACTGATGTATTTTGTGAAGAGCTAGGATCCAAGAACTGACCCCTACGGGACCCCACTAGTAACTGGCTGCCACTTACAAAAAAGATTAATTAATTCCAACTCACTGTTTCCTGCCTGCTAACCAAATCTCAATCTGTGCAATTATACTACCCCCAATCCTATGGACTTTAAGTGAGCGCACTAATCTCCTATGTGGCATTGGTCCATCCATTTGTGTGCAGTGTAGATTTATCAGAATGATACCAGGATAGCAAGGGTTAAATCACAAGGTGGTGAAATAACACATCGAGGATGTTAGTCCCCGGACAGAGAGTTAACTTCAACGCTGAGAAATGTGATGCATTTTGGACAATAAGTTGAGGAGAGAAAATATAAACAAAATGGGAACAAGTTAAAATGTGCAGCAAAAGGGAGAACTTCTATACCTCTCTCAATCTGTGTCTCGCTCTTTTTCTCACTCTCTGTGTCTGTGTCTTCTGTCCCTCTCTCCATCTCGCTCTCCCTCTCTGGGAATCTTAAAAATATCCACAAACATCAGTCAGCCATTTGGCGTTTCTTCACAGTGGCCATTTTATGTGAACGCAGCACTGACATATTTCTGACAGAGTTGTCTCCTCACTAAGGTAACGTTAGGACGTTAAATGTGACAGAGAAGCAGCTTTAGAGACAAAAACGAGGGTTATGTATCTCTCTGAGTCTGTGTGTGACAGTGTATGTGTGTGTATCTCTGTCTAAGTCTGTATGTGTGTGTGTCTCTGTGCATGGTGTATCCGTGTGTCTGTGTAAGTGCCTTTGTCTCTCTGTGCATGTCTGTGTGTGTGTCTGTGTATTTGTGTGTCTCTGTGTGTGTGTCTCTGTGTATCTCCGTGTGTGTGTTACTTTGTGTCGCTGTGTCTGTGTACGTGTCCATATTTGTGCATGTCTCCGTTGTGTGACTGTGTGTGTGTGTGTGCGTGTGTGAGACTGTGTGTGTGTCTCTGTGTCTGCCCATTTGGTGCGTCATTCTAACTAAATTTTTTGTGGGGTGTTTTACTTGCAATCTTGTCTTCATTTGAATTCTGATTATCTGTGCGAGTTAATATGGCCGTTTAAGGCAATGTGCTCTGTGGTCATTTTAGATAATGTTTGCTGTGTTAGTTTCATATGAAAATGTAATTTTATTTTTCCCGTCGAAATCATAAGATGTGATCATTAATCATATTTTCTGTGTTCATGTTAATGGATATTTTGGTGGATTTCTGCATATTTTCTTTTTTGCCGTTTTGAATAATCATGTACACCTCGATCAGGTCGCCCCCTCAGTCTTCCCTGCTCCAACGAAAACAACCCAAGTCTATCCAACCTCTCTTCATAACTGAAATGCTCCGTCCCAGGCAGCATCCTGGTGAATCTCCTCTGCACCACCTCCAGTGCAATCACATCCTTCCGATAATGTGGCGACCAGAACTGCACACAGTGCTCCAGCTGTGGCCTCACCAAAGTTCTGTAGAACTCCAACATGACTTCCCTGCTTTTCAAATCTGTGCCACAATTGATAACTTCCTCTGTAAATTTAAAAACCCGACAGTGCTGAAGGAGGCCATTCGGCCCATTGTGCCTGCACCGACAACAATCCCACCCAGGCCCTATTCCTGTAACCTCACATACTTACCCTGCTAATCCCCCTGACACTAAGGGGCAATTTACCATGGCGACTCAATCTAAACTGCACATCTTTGGACTGTGGGAGGAAACCGGAGCACCCGGAGTAAACCCACTCAGACACGGGGATAATTCTCTCTGGACCCTCACCAGTGGTGACCACAGCTGTATACTCGATCCTAACTGTGGTCTACACTTTATATGTCCTGTTTTTATATGTGTCTCTATATGCCCTGTTTCTGAACTGAAATCCCACTCACCTGATGAAGGAGCAGCGCTCCGAAAGCTAGTGGCTTTTGCTACCAAATAAATCTGTTGGACTTTAACCTGGTGTTGTGAGACCTCTTAATGCATTCTATACATCAGCCAGTAAAGGGAAGTATTCCATCTGCCGGTCGAAACCACCTGATGGAGCTGTCCTGCTACCCTCAGGAATCAGTGGACACTCACTCTAAGATCCCTCTATTCACACACAGGGAGATCTTATTAGAGAGAGGGGGGGATTGTTATGGGAGATGAAAAGGCCCAATGTGTCATATGGTCTCAATCTGATGTCTCTCTGCCTCAGAATTATTCAATACTGGCTCGGAGTGTGTGCATCACCAGAATCAAACACACGCCGCTGTTCTTTACATCCAACTCTGTAGCTCGGCCTGGTGTCCCCTTTGCCACATCAGGGTGTGGTGTGAGTTTGGATCTCTCCATCATATTGGGAGTCACCGGTAATGTCCCATTTCAGAATAAACTTCAACTTTGTTCCAATGATGTTTACCCTTGGACTGAGCCATTGTTTTAATGTAGACCTGATCACCGACCATCACTGAGATTGACCTGAACATGTCAGTAAATGTTCCATTGTTTTGTAAATGAAGATTGCGACATTTGCAGCGTCTCTGCCTCTGGTTTGTGTCTCTGTTGGTTGTTCACAGTTGGCGATGGGGCAATGTTAAATGGACAGTTTAATGGGATTGGATCACCATTTGGATTTATAAAAGTGTTGCCCCGGGGCTGGGGAATGGCGGCGATGGGGAAAGATTGGATTGGCCAGGGTTGTGTTGCTGGGAACACAGGAGGCTGAGGGGTGAGTGAACTGAGGTGTCCAGAATGGTGCAGGTGGGAGACAGGGTGGAGAGGAAAGGGCAGTTTCCCCCGAGCAGAGAGAGGTGACTTACCCGGGGGGGGGGGGGGGGGGCAGTGGGGGGGGGCTGCCACAGATTGAAGGGGATTGCTGGCAGCATTAGAGGGGACATTAGGAAGAAGCTTTTCACTCAGAGGCTGCTGCCTGTCTGCAATTCGCTGCCTAAACTGGAGCTTCAGATACAAAGCCCTCGGCTTCACTCCATCAGTAAGACGTTTCACAACACCAGGTTAAAGTCCAACAGGTTTATTTGGTAGCAAAAGCCACACAAGCTTTCGGAGCTCCAAGCCCCTTCTTCAGGTGAGTGGGAATTCTGTTCACAAACATGGCTTATAAAGACACAGACTCAATTTGGGGAATGACAGAGCGGGGGGTGGGGGGGGGGGGAGTGGGGTGCAGAGCCTGTCATTATGGCAACAGAACGGGCTGAAGAATATCTCTATTGCAATAGGGATGGAATGCAGACAAAATGATGGTAGCAGAGCAGGGCGGAGGATTGCCGCTAATCAAACAAAGCATGGAAGGTGCCAGCACTGTGCTGGCAGAGCATGGGTCAGAGCGCTATGTGTTTTCACAGAGCAGGGATGGGACCTATAACTAGGGTAACATGTTGATGAGCATCTGTTTAGGGGCACGTTTGGAATGATGTTAATCTCTTAGTAATGCAATACCATTTGTGCTGCCATTGTGGTGAAACGTGCAGCCGTGGGATTTCTCTTTAGTTGCAGCGATGTGATGTGGCAGTTTTCAGCTAGAATTGGAGGATCTGTTTATGTTAGTATGTGTTAACAATATTTCAGTGTCTATGTTAGATTTTCTGCCTATTAGATTCAGGGCCCCCATTAGTTTCAGGGTCTTTGTCAGAATAAAGGTCTCTTTCAGTTGCAGCAAACTTAATTGCAGTCTTTCCGAAGAGCCCCCATTCCAGACCCCTCCCCCTTCAATCACTGCAAATCACAAACACTTTTAGAACAGTACAATTGCATCTAATGGGAACTCTCTGCTTGGACATTGTCATGTGAGTGTACATTAAAGCAAGTTATTTTTGTAAATGCCACGCAGCTTACAGCTTCAGTGATGTCATTGGGGGGCTGCAGCTAAGCTGTGGCCAGTCGGGTGATCAGGTTTGTTTCCTTTGGGCTTTTAGCTACGTTTTCGGAAGCAGTTTATCAGCAAGCTAAGAAGCAGACTGCTTTTCTCCCTGTTTTTTTTTCTCTTTGTTTGGTTCTGCCTTAAAGGATCTGTGTTTTGGGAAAATAGATTCGACTACAACCTCTTCTGACTTTCTTCACAAGGAAAACGTGGCAAATAGGAACAGGAGGAGACCATTCAGCCCATCGAGCCTGCACCGAAAACAGTCCCACCCTATCCCGTAACACCTCACACTTACCCTGCTAATCCCCCCGAAACTAGGGTCAATTTTTCATGGCCAATTCACCTAACCCTCACATCTTTTGACTGTGGGAGGGAACCGGAACACCTGGAGGAAACCATGACCAGCCATGATCACAATGGATGGCACAATGGATCACGATTTATCACAGGCTTTGAATTGAGGCCTAGTCACATCGGCCTTGAAGTGAGGACTTGTCACATACAACTGGAATTGAGGCCAAGTCACTCAGGCCTTGAATTGAGGCTTAGTAACGCAGGCCTTGAATTGAGGCCGAGTAACACACAACTTCAATTGAAGCCTCGTCATACAGGCCTTAAACTGAGGTCTAATCCGCAGGTCTTGTATTGAGGTCTAGTCACACAGAACTTGAATTGAGGCCTAGTCACACAGAAATTGAATTGAGGCCTAGTCACACAGAAATTGAATTAAGAACAAGTCACACTGGCCTTGAATTGAGGCCTAGTCACACAGACTTTGAATTGAGGCCCAGTCAGAAAGGCTGCATTATACCTCAGGTACAAAGAACAAGTCCCTCTCCCACCGCCCCCCCCCACCCCACCTCACCCACCCGCAGTGAAACTGAACAATCCTTTCCATCCACAAATCCCACCACCCTGTCTAAAAACACAAGCAGTCCTCTGCCTTTCCCCAGGCTCAGGAATGTGAATTTCAGCTCCCTCTCCCTCCCAAATGCTTCACAGTGAGAGAGGCAGGCTGAGAATGTTATAAAGACAAACTCAGTAAAAGTAGATTGAAGCGCTGCCCTGAGCTCTCACACAGCACCATGACATTACTGAGAGTAAAACACAGGCACTGTCCAATTAGCCAATCGCAACCTTTTTTATTCCACGCCCTTGTAAGAACTCAATCGAAATGTCCTCTCGACAGCTCTGTCTTACCCTGTTCCGATCTATATCCCACCCTCATTTCCCTCAGTCTTTTATGTTTCAGATGTGGACACTGTTGTAGTGTGAGGAATATGGGGCGGGGATAAAGAGGCACAAAGCATGAACACACAGCAAGACCCCACACACACACAGTCTGAACATGTCCAGATACAACGTGATTTTAAGTGTGGATTTCGGTAAAGCGAGTGGGCAATGAGGGACCACACCACTCCCTCTCTCTCCCTCCCTACACCCCTCTTCCTTCCACCCCTCCCCAGTTAAAATAATGACAAGTCACTCCAGCTTTGGTGCTGTCTCTACATTTGATACGAACAGGGAACCTTCCACTTCGAGCACAGTCACTCCTCTCTGTTTTTCTCTCTCTGATTCCCTCTCTTTATTACCTCCACCATCTCTGTCCCTATCCACCCCCCTCCTCTCTCTCTCTCTCTCCTGCACTTGATGATCTATCTCTGTTCTCTCTCTCTCTGCCTGTTTATCTCCCCCTATCTCTGTACGTACCCATCGCCCTCCTCTCTCTCTCTCTCGCCTGCTCTGGATAATATCTCTCTCTCGCCTGCTCTGGATACTCTCTCTCTCTCTCTGACGATGAATCTGGATTGAAATGCTCTCTGAAAGGTTTCTGTCTGACCATTTTAAATCATGTCACCCTGTGACCACTGTTTGTGTTGATCACTGATTCACATCGAGTAATGAGGCTGGGGGCAGTGGTGGGAGATGGAAGCAATCACAGTCAGTTATCAGTACACTGAACTTGGGGAGCGGAACCACAGTCTCCCAGCAGGATAGGCTGCAGGGAAAATACACACAGCAAGATCCCACAAGCAAACTGCTCTGTTACCCTCCCGTCCCCCCTCTCTCACTGTTACCCTCCATTTCCCATTTCTCTCTCTGATAACACACAATCAAAGGAGAACGATGGGAGACAGAGAGAGAGAGAGAGCGAGCAGGAAAACCCACAGTCACATCCTGAATTAAATGCATTATTTTGTTTTTAACCATCGAGTTCTCCCACTTCAGCACTGACACTGTTCGGGAATGAAGCAAATACAAAAGGACACTCTGACGGCCCTCTGAGATTAGGCCTTGAATTGAGGCCTAGTCACAGAGGCTGCATTAAACCTCGGGGACAGAGAACAGTTTTCTCCCCCCCTCCCCCAGTGAATGAGGACAATCCTCTCCAGCCCCGAAACTGCCCCAGACACGACTGGAAGGAGTGAGGGGGGAAAGGGAGCCAGTGATCCCCAGACCCTGCCCCTTCCACCCTCTCCCCACCATTAAAACAACAAATCTCATTGGGATTTTCTCTGACATTTATACAAGATGCAACACAGAAACAAATGGGTGGAGCAACGGGGAAGGACTGCAGGAAAGTGAGTGAAAAAGGGACCCACATCTTTCTCCCTCGCCCTGTCTCCTTCCTGTTCACTCCCCTTCCCTCTCTCCCATTCTATCTCCCTCTCCCTCTCCTAACCTCTCCCTCCTCTTCCAACTCATTCTCTCCCCTCACTCTCTCTCAAAACCCTTCAATCTCTCTCCCTTCACTCGCTCCACCTCACACTCTCTCCCCCCTCACAATGGCTCTCCCTCACCTTCACTCTCTCTCCCTCTCACACTCTCTCCCCCTCACACTCTCTCCCCCTCACACTCTCTCCCCCCTCACAATGGCTCTCCCTCACCTTCACTCTCCCTCACCTTCACTCTCTCTCCCCCTCACACTCTCTCCCCCTCACACTCTCTCCCCCTCACACACTCTCCCCCTCTCCCACCCTCACTCTCTCTATCACCCCTCAATCTGTGCCCTTCACACTCTCTCAATCCCCTCACTCTCTCACTCGCTTCACTGTGCCCTTCACTCCCCCTCACTCTCTCACTCCCCCTCACTCACTGTCCACCTACTCTCCCCACTCTCCCTCACCCCCTCCCCCTCTCCCTCCCCCCTCTCTCACTCTCCCTCCCCCTCTCTCACTCTCCCTCCCCCTCCCTCACTCTCCCTCCCCCTCCCTCACTCTTCTTCCCCCTCCCTCACCCTCCCCCCCACTCTCCCTCACCCCCTCCCCCTCTCCCTCCCCCCTCTCTCACTCTCCCTCCCCCTCTCTCACTCTCCCTCCCTCACTCTCCCTCCCCCCTCCCTCCCCCTCCCTCACTCTCCCTCCCCCCTCCCTCACTCTCCCTCCCCCCTCCCTCACTCTCCCTCCCCCTTCCTCACTCTCCCTCCCCCCTCCCTCACTCTCCCTCCCCCTCCCTCACTCTCCCTCCCCCTCCCTCACTCTCCCTCCCCCCTCCCTTACTCTCCCTCCCCCCTCCCTCACTCTCCCTCCCCCTCCCTCACTCTCCCTCCCCCCTCCCTCACTCTCCCTCCCCCCTCCCTCACTCTCCCTCCCCCTCCCTCACTCTCCGTCCCCCCTCCCTCACTCTCCCTCCCCCCTCCCTCACTCTCCCTCCCCCTCCCTCACTCTCCCTCCCCTCCCTCACTCTCCCTCCCCCTCCCTCACTCTCCCTCCCCCTCCCTCACTCTCCCTCCCGCTCCCTCACTCTCCCTCCCCTCCCTCACTCTCCCTCCCCCTCCCTCACTCTCCTTCCCCCTCCCTCACTCTCCCTCCCGCTCCCTCACTCTCCCACCCCCTCCCTCACTCTCCCTCCCCCCTCCCTCACTCTCCCTCCCCCCTCCCTCACTCTCCCTCCCCCCTCCCTCACTCTCCCTCCCCCCTCCCTCACTCTCCCTCCCCCCTCCCTCACTCTCCCTCCCCCCTCCCTCACTCTCCGTCCCCCCTCCCTCACTCTCCCTCCTCCCTCCCTCACTCTCCCTCCCCCCTCCCTCACACTCCCTCCCCCCTCCCTCACTCTCTCTTCATCTACTTCCGCTCCCCTCACTCTCTGTCCGTCACTCTTTCCCCGACACTCTCTCTCCCCCTCGCTCTCTCCTCGACTATCTTTCACCGTCACTATCTTCCCTCATTCGCACTCCCCATTCACCCTCACTCGTGTGGTGATATAAACAGGGCCTAGTTTTAAGGCTGATTAAATTGGATATCCTAAATTAAAGAATTGGGCACATTGAAATCAAACACAGTCAAACCTCAGGCAGGCCAATTGTACAAATACACAAATGTGTCTGGGTCTCACCCATCAACCCCCCATCAAAGGTCATTACAATCTATCGAGACTTAGCAGGAGATCATGGCACCTCATTGAAATGCATCGGTCTATTGTTAGAAGCCCAGATCGGGCCAGACTTTCTGTCACCAAGAGATCCTGTAGAAAGCTTACCTGATAACAAGTTGAACAACATGGAGATGGACACCTGGGGGGCGGACCCTGGTGTCCTGTCAGGCAGACATCAAGAAACCCACTGGGTATTGGAACCCCCTCCTGGGACCTCATTGGCCGGAAGCCAGAGAAGTTTCTGGAAAGGCAAGCAGGCTGGGGGATCAAGGGACACACTTGGAGACACACAGGAGTGAAGACTCGATGAGGGAGACAGCCGTGACCATTCCGGAAGACTGACCAGAGAAGGAAGGAAGGAAGAAGCGGCCATCGAGACTCACCTTCGTGACGACGAACCAGAGGGACTCAGAGAATCGGACCTGCAGTTCAACCACACCATCTTTACGGGTAGTATACTTGAATCTGCTGGGTTATCCTCTTGTTTTATGTGGGTAACTTAAGGGTTAATAGTGTTATTATTAATAAACTTGTTGAACCTTTACTTGTGTTTGTCCTTTGTCCATCTTGCAAATAAGGACACCGGGGTAAAACCATAGAGGAAGCAAACTGGTCAAAAGTATCTAAGAATTAACAGGTACAACAATGGCACCCCAGATGGGACTTCGATAAGAAGTGATGCGTTGCTCCGAGGTCGAACTTTCAACCCGGTATTCTCCAACACTCCGTCTGAGCCTGAATTAAGAGGGCAGATGCCCCACGTGACGGCCAGTCTTAAGTGAGTGAAGGACTAATACAGATTCAACCAGTAAATTGGACCATAAACCCGGTGTCTGTTACACAAGGTGGACAAACTGTGTAGTTAGAACTGGAACAGTCTGGGGAATTTGGGTAAATTCTATGGGAGGGAATTTAGTGAAAACCGGACCCCTACCCCGATCCCTTACCTATACTCAAGTGACGAATCCCAAAAGGAAATAATCATGGCCAGTCATGCTGCATGGGAGGACCTCTGGGATTGGGGTTCAAATGTCCAAATCCACCCATGGGTCCGCATTCTGTCACAACTGGCCGGAATAGGAATCCTACTTATGATAGTGTACCAAACGATCCTCACATTTAAGTGCGCCCGATGGAAGACCGCGCGCATACAACAATTGGAAGCGGAGGTAAACACACAAGAGGAAAGGAACCAAATCAATATGATACACATGTGCCAATTGCAGGCTCAATGTGATAAAGCCTACCTAAAGGCACGGCGCGCTGTCCGTGAGAGAGAGGCTGCGCTGCAACAGGTAGAGGAAGTTAAACGTAAATGCAGCGACCTACAGGCTGCAGTAAAAGTTTTGCACCAAGCAGGAAAAGTAAATACAGCCCGCGCAACAGATCACTCCAAATGCCTGCATGAGATGGAAGATTTCAAAGCACAACTAGCCATAAAAAGGGGTGTAATGTGTGCATACACCATGGAAACAGGGGATAGTGACCCAGGGGTAGAGTGGGGGGATTTTGAAGAGGATGCCTGCCATCATGCAACAGCTAGCGTCACTGGAGACCCCCACCTCCCTTCCCAGTAGTGGAACCAATGGCACCACCTAATCCAGCCCCCATCTGGGGAAACTCAGTCTCAGCTCCGAGTCCTTTTACCACCCCAACAAGCCACAATAACCCACACTCTGTACCCGAGTGCACCGCTGTAACTACATAGTCGGCTGGAACCCTCTCACTATACTTACAGAACACACCCCCATACAACTACTGCTGAACGGCCGAATTAAAGATGGGACGGTTAGTCAAAACCGTATTGCACGGTGGACACTCATGTTACAGGGTCGAGACATTGCGGTCAAACACACCCGGGTCCCCACATTCCTGGCAGACAACCTAACCTACGGTGGGAAGCCCCATGAATGCCAGGTTCCGGCAATAAAAGACCGCAAGGGGCCATTTTTGCCAAAGCAAAAGGAGGGAGGAGCCAGGGGAATCAGCCAAACCCAGGATCAGGACAGTTTAAAAAAATTTGTAGATGGGTCATCCATGGTGGAAGAGGGAAACAGGAGGACACGATGTGGGATATACGTGGAAGACCAAGAAGGCAAGCCCCTGAGGGAGATAGCCTTAAAACTTCCAGCACACATGAGTGCACAAGCTGCAGAACTGGCAGCGATAGCCTACGTAGTCAGCCATCCTGACCTGTTCCCCACACCCGCCGACATACACTCCGATAGTATGTATGTCTGCAACAGTTTAACAGACTTCATGCCCCTATTGGAAGCAAAGGGATTCATATCAGCAGATGGGAAACCTCTACCATCAGCCCCACTGTTAAGATTTATTTTCCAGGCTGCCCAAGACCGGGAGTATGGTATAATTAAAGTAAAGGCCCACCACCGCACCTCCCCACTTGGGAACATAAGGGCGGATGAATTAGCCAAACAGGGTGCTGGAGAGGGGGAACTTTGGCAACCAATAGTTACAGAGCGAATTGAAGCTGTGACTGTTGCCAGACCAAGGTTGAAGACCTAAAACAAGCCCAGAGCAGTGACCAGGACCTGAAACAAATTCAGGAAGGGGCAAACCCGCCTCCTTTGAAAAATGGCGAGACGCAATATTGGTGCAGGATGGGCTTGTCCTTAAGGACGGCCTATATGTGGTCCCAACCAGGGACCGTAACCAAATCATTTTCCAAACCCACCATGTCCAGGGCCATCAAGGGACAGGAACCACAAGTGAGCGAATCAAAGGATTGTGTTGGTGGCCAAACCTAGAACAGGATGTGAGGCATTACGTTGATAATTGTATCATCTGTGCACAGAACAATCCTGATAAATAATCCCACAAAGGGGAACTGAGGCAGACTCGCCCTGTGGAAGGTCCCTGCACAAATCTCCAGATTGACTATATTGGTCCCCTACTGCCCGGAGTGGGAGGTGACAAATACATCCTGGTCATCGCAGACACTTTTAGTAAATGGTTGGAAGCTTTTCCAACCCGCACTAACACAGCCAAGGTCACAGCTGACATCCTAGTGCAGCACATATTCACTAGGTGGGGCCTTCCCCGCAGCATCAACTTGGACCAGGGCAGGCACTTCACTGCCCAGGTAATGCAACGCGTAATGGGATTGCTGGGGATAAAGCAACAATTCCACATTGCTTACCACCCCCAATCTAGCGGTGTAGTAGAGAGGATGAACCGTACCCTCAAAGATATGATCCGTAAGACCATTCAGCAGAACAATCACTCCTGGAACAAAGTCCTTCCCTTCATATTAATAATAGTGCGCAATTCCGTATCTAGTTCCACCGGATTCACCCCCCCCCCCATGTCCTGATGACTGGGCGACCTATGTCCATCTTGCAAATAAGGACACCGGGGTAAAACCTTAGAGTAAGCAAACTGGTCAAAAGTATCTGAGATTTAACAGGTACAATCCTTTTCTTCACCGATTCCCGCCTCACTCTCTCTCATCTCATGCTCTTTCGCCGGCACACTCTCCCATCTCTTGCTCTCTCCCCTCACTCTTTCTCCATTCACTCTCATCCCCCTCAGTCTCCCTTCACTCTCTGTCTCCCTCATTCTCTCTTCATCCACTCTCACCCTCCCATCCTCTCCCCTCACTCACCCTTCACCCTCCCTAACCTCACTCTCTCCCCTCACACTATCACCCGTTCAATCTCACCCCCTCATTCTATCCCCCCTCACTCTCTCCCCTTCACTATTCCACTCACTCTATCCCCCCCCCACTATTTCCCCTTCACTCTCCCCCTCACTCTCTCTCCCCTCAACCTCTCTTCCTCTCACTCTCCCTCCCAAAGCTCTCCCCTTCACTCTTCCACTCACCCTCTCTCTTCCTCAGTACCTCCCCCTCATGCCCTCGCACCCTCCCCCCTCACTGTCTCCTTCCCACTTAATTCCCCCTCGCCCTCTTTACCCCTTACTCCCTCCCCTTCATTCTCACCCCTCAATTCCTTCCCCTTCACTCTCTCCCCCTCAATTCCTTCCCCTTCGCTCTCTCCCCCTCAGTCTCTGCCCTCACACTCTCCCCTTTACTTTCCCTCCCTGAGCCTCTCTCCCCCACACTCTCTCCCCTCACACATTCCCCTCATTCTGTCCCCTCACTTTCTCCTCCTCAATCCCTTCCCTTCACTCTCTCCCCCTCAGTCTCTGCCCTCACACTCTTCAGCCTCATACTCTTTACTTTCCATCCCTTAGTTTCTCTCCCCCTCACTTTCCCCCTTATTCTCTTCCCCCTCACTATCTTCCCCCAGTCTCTCCCCTCACACTATCCCGCCTCAGACACTCCCCTTTACTCTCTGTCCCCTCAGCCTCTCTCCCCTTATTCTATCTCCCCGTCTCTCGCTTCCCCTCACTTTCTCCTTCTCAATCTCTCTCTCCTCCTCTCTCATTTCTCCTCACCTTCTCTCACTTCCCATCACCCACACCTCCTCAATCTATCTCCCCTCACTCTGTCTCCACTCACTCGCCCTCCGCTCTCCCCACTTGCTCTGTCCATCACTCTCTCCCCTCCCTATCTCTCCCTCACTCTCTCTCCACTCACACTTCACCTACTCTCCCCCACTACCTCTCTCCTCACTCTATCTACCCTCACATCCTCCCCCTCACAATCACTCCCCTCACCCTCTCTACCCCCTCACAATCACTCCCCTCACCCTCTCTACCCCTCACAATATCTCCATCTCACTATTCCCCTAAATATCTTTCCCCCCTCTCTCTCCCCTACACCCTCCCACTCACCATCTCCCCCTCACCCTCTCACCCCTCAATCTATCTCTCATTCTCTTCTCCCTCGTCCCCTCACTCCCTCCCCCACTTTCTTCCCCCTCAATTATCCCTCACTCCCGCCCCTTGACTCTCCCCTCACTATCTCCACTCAACCTCTCTCCACCTTACTTTCTTCCCCTCACTCACCCCCCCTCACTCTCTCCCCTTGAGTCTCCTCTCACTCTCACTTCACCCTTTCTCCACCTCACTCCTTCCCCCTCACTCTCTCATCCCTCACTTTAGAACCATAGAAAATTACAGCTCAGAAACAGGCCTTTTGGCCCTTCTCGTCTGTGCCGAACCATTTTATGCCTAGTCCCACTGACCTGCACTTGGACCATAATCCCTCCACACCCCTCTCATCCACGAACCCGTCCAAGTTTTTCTTAAATGTTAAAAGTGACCCCGCATTTACCACTTTATCCGGCAGCTCATTCCACACTCCCACCACTCTCTGCGTGAAGAAGCCCCCCCTAATATTTCCTTTAAACTTTTCTCCTTTCACCCTTAGCCCATGCCCTCTGGTTTTTTTCTCCCCAACCTCAACGGAAAAAGCCTGCTTGCATTCACTCTATCTGTACCCATCAAAATCTTATACACCTCGATCAAATCTCCCCTCAATCTTGTACGCTCCAGGGAATAAAGTCCCAACCTATTCAATCTCTCTCTGTAACTCAGCTTCTCAAGTCCCGGCAACATCCTTGTGAACCTTCTCTGCACTCTTTCAATCTTATTTACATCCTTCCTGTAACTAGGTGACCAAAACTGTACACAATACTCCAAATTCAGCCTCACCAATGCCTTATATAACCTTACCATAACACTCCAACTTTTATACTGGATACTCCGATTTATAAAGGCCAATGTATCAAAGGCACTCTTTATGACCCTATCCACCTGTGACGTCACTTTTAGGGAATTCTGTACTTGTATTCCCAGATCCCTCTGTTCAACTGCACTCTTGAGAGTCCTACCATTTACCCTATACGTTCTACTTTGGTTTGTCCTTCCAAAGTGCAATATCTCACACTTGTCTGCGTTAAATTCCATTTGCCATTTTTCAGCCCATTTTTCTAGTTGGTCCAAATCCCTCTGCAAGCTTTGAAAACCTTCCTCACTGTCCACTACACCTCCAATCTTTGTATCATCAGCAAACTTGCTGATCCAATTTACCACATTATCATCCAGATCATTGATATAGATGACAAACAACAATGGACCCAACACCGATCCCTGCAGCACACCACTAGTCACAGGCCTCCACTCAGAGAAGCAATCCTCCACAACCACTCTCTGGCTTCTTCCATTGAGCCAGTGTCTAATCCAATTTACTACCTCCCCATGTATACCTAGCGACTGAACCTTCCTAACTAACCTCCCATGAGGGACCTTGTCAAAGGCCTTGCTGAAATCCAGGTAGACAACATCCACCGCCTTCCCTTCATCCACTTTCCTGGTAACCTCCTCGAAAAACTCTAATAGATTGGTCAAACATGACCTACCACGCACAAAGCCATGTTGACTCTCCCTAATAAGTCCCTGTCTGTCCAACTATTTGTAGATCCTATCCCTTATCACACCTTCCAATAACTTGCCCTCCACGGACGTCAAACTTACTGGCCTATAATTTCCCGGATTTCTTTTGGAACCTTTTTTAAACAACGGAACAACAAGAGCCACCCTCCAATCATCCGGTACCTCCCCCGTGAATACTGACATTTTAAATATGTCTGCCTCTTGCCCCTTACTCCCTCCCTCCTCCTCATTCTCTCCCCCTTCATTCTCTTCCCCCTCAGTCTCTGCCCTCGCACTCTCCTGCCTCACCTTCCCCTTTACTTTCCCTCCCTTAGTCTCTCCCCCCTCAGACTTTTCCATCATACTATCCCGCCTCCGACACTCTCCTTTACCTTCCCTCCCCCCAGTCTCTCTCTTGCTCGCGCTTCCTCCCCTCACTCTTTTCCCGTCACTCTCTCTCACTTCCCCTCACTCTCTCTTCTTCAATCTATCTCCCCGTCACTCTGTCTCCCATCTCTTTTTTCCCTCACTCGCCCTCTGCTCTCCATATGCAGGAACACACTCCCTTACTCTCAGCCTGCTCCTGTCGAACAATGAGGCTGAAACCTCCAAGCTAAGCACTTTTTAAACCTTCCCAGGATTTTCCTGGGCCTACTTCCTGTTTTGCAAAAAAACCCTCCGATTTTTAACACAAATTTAACTGAAAAATAAATAAATAAATCACATGCAGGAACACACTCCCTTACTCTCAGCCTGCTCCTGTGGAACAATGAGGACTTCAATGCCAGGAGCATCCGGAATAAGGTGGGTGAGCTTGCAGCATGGGTTGGTACCTGGGATTTCGCTGTTGTGGCCATCTCGGAGACATGGATAGAGCAGGGACAGGAATGGTTGTTGCAGGTTACGGGGTTTAGATATTTCAGTCAGTGCAGGGAAGGTGGTAAAAGAGGGGGAGGTGTGGCATTGTTAGTCAAGGACAGTATTACGGTGGCAGAAAGGACGTTTGATGAGTACTCGTCTACTGAGGTAGTTTGGGCTGAGGTGAGAAACAGGAAAGGAGAGGTCACCCTGTTGGGAGTTTTTTATAGACCTCCGAAAAGTTCCAGAGATGTAGAGGAAAAGATTGCAAAGATGATTCTGGATAGGAGCGAAAGTAACAGGGTAGTTGTACTGGGGGACTTTAACTTTATAAATATTGACTGGAAAAGCTATAGTTCGAGTCCTTTAAAGGGGTCGGTATTTGTCCAGTGTGTGCAGGAAGGCTTCCTGACGCAGTATGTAGATAGACCAACATGAGGCGAGGCCACATTGGATTTGGTACTGGGTAATGAACCAGGCTAGGTGTTAGATTTGGAGGTAGGTGAGCACTTTGGTGACAGTGGCCACAATTCGATTACGTTTACTTTAGCAATGGAAAAGGATAGGTATATACCAAAGGACAAGAGTTATAGCTGGGGGAAAGGAAATTATGATGCAATTAGGCGAGATTTAGCTGGCATAGGTTGGGGAAGGAAACTGCAGGGGATGGGCACAATTGTAATGTGGAACTTGTTCAAGGAACACCTACTACATGTCCTTGATAAATATGTACCTGTCAGGCAGGGAGGAAGCAGACGTGTGAGGGAACCGTGGTTTACTAAGGAGGTTGAATCTCTTGTGAAGAGGAAGAAGGAGACTTATGTTAAGATGAGACATGAAGGCTCAGTTAGGGCGCTTGAGAGTTACAAGTTAGCCAGCAAGGACCTAAAGAAAGAGTTAAGATGAGCCAGGAGGGGACATGAGAAGTCTTTGGCGGGTAGGATCAAGGAAAACCCTAAAGATTTCTATAGGTATGTCAGGAGTAAAAGAATGACTAGGGTAAGATTAGGGCCAGTCAAGGACAGGAGTGGGAAGTTGTGCGTGGAGTCTGAAGAAATAGGGGAGGCACTAAATGAATATGTTTCGTCGGTATTCACACTGGAGAGGGACAGTGTTGTTGAGGGGAATACGGGGATGCAGGCTGTTGGACTGGATGGGATTGATGTTCATAAGGAGGTGTCAGCAATTCTGGAAAGGGTAAAAATAGATAAGTCCCTGGGCCGGATGGGATTTATCCTAGGATTCTCTGGGAGGCTAGAGAGGAGATTGCAGAGCCTTTGACTTTGATCTTTGTGCCGTCATTGTCTCGAGGAACAGTGCCAGAAGACTAGAGGATAGCAAATGTTGTCCCCTTGTTCAAGAAGGGGAGTAGGGACAACCCTGGTAATTATAGACCGGTGAGCCTTACTTCTGTTGTGGGCAAAGTATTGGAAAGGATTATAAGAGATAGGATTTATAATCACCTAGAAAGGAATAATTTGATTAGGGATAGTCAGCACGGTTTTGTGAAGGGTAGGTCGTGCCTCACAAACCTTATTGAGTTCTTTGAGAAGGTGACCAAAGAGGTGGAGGAGGGTAAAGCGGTTGATGTGGTGGATATGGATTTCAGCAAAGCGTTTGATAAGGTACCCCATGGTAAGTTTTTGCAGAAAATACGGACACATGGGATTGAGGGTGATTTAGTGGTTTGGATCAGGAATTGGCGAGCTGTAAGAAAACAAAGGGTGGTGGTTGATGGGAAATATTCATCCTGGAGTTCAGTTACTAGTGGTGTAACGCAAGGCTGTGTTTTGGGGCCACTGCTGTTTGTCATTTTTATTAATGACTTGGATGAGGGCGTGGAAGGATGGATTAGTAAATTTGCGGATGACACACTAAAGTCGGTGGAAGTGTAGACAGTGCGGAGGGAAGTGGCAGGTTACAGAGGGACATAGATAAGCTGCAGAGCTGGGCTGAGAGGTGGCAAATGGAGTTTAATGCGGAAAAGTGTGAGGTGATTCACTTTGGAAGGAGTAACAGGCATACAGAGTACTGGGCTAATGGTAAGATACTTGGTAGTGTGGATGAACAGAGGGATCTGGGTGTCCATGTGCATTGATCCCTGAAACTTGGCACCCAGGTTGATAGGGTTGTTAAGGCGTACGGTGTGTTAGCTTTTATTGGTTGAGGGATTGAGTTTCGGAGCCAGGAGTTCATGCTGCAACTGTACAAAACTCTGGTGCGGCCGCACAGTTCTGGTCGCTGCATTATAGGAAGGATGTGGAAGTGTTGGAAAGGGTGCAGAGGAGATTTACCAGGATGTTGCCTGGTATGGTGGGAAAATCGTATGAGGAAAGGCTTGAGGTTGTTTTCGTGAGAGAGAAGAAGGTTGAGAGGTGAATTAACAGAGGCATACAAGATGATCAGAGGATTAGATAGGGTGGATAGTGAGAGCCTTTTTCCACGGATGGTGTTGGCTAGCACGAGGGGACATAGCTTTAAATTGAGGGGTGAGAGATATAGGACAGATGTTAGAGGTAGATTCTTTACTCAGAGAGTAGTAAGGGCGTGAAATGCCCTGCCTGCAGCAGTGGTGGACTCGTCAATGTTGAGAGCTTTCAGGAGGTTATTGGATAAACATATGGATGATGTTGGAATAGTGTAGATTAGAGGGGCTTTAGATTGGTACCACTGGTCGGTGCAACATCGAGGGCCGAAGGGCCTGTACTGCGCTGTAATGTTCTATGCTGTCGGTTTCAGAGGAAATATTATCACTGTTGTCCAACTTAAATCATTTGGTTATGGGGTGCTGAGAATTCATTAACCGCTGTAATGCATGGGTTTGTGATGTGTGCTTCTGTGGGTGCATGGCTGCGTGTTGTGTGTATTTAAGAGAGATTCTGTGTTTCTCTCTGTGTGTCAGTACGTGGGTAAGAGTGTGGAAGTGTCTGGGTTGTGTGTGTTTGTGAGAGTGTGTATCTGTGCCCGTGAGCATGTGTGTGAGTTTGTCAGTGTGTGAATGAGTGTGGGGGTGTCAGTTTGTGTGTGTGTATCTGTGTGTGTGTCTGGAGGGATGTGTGTAGGATGCACAGATGTGTGTGTGTGGATGATTGTGTGTCTGTATGTCTGTTTCCATGATTGTGGGTCTGTGTGTTGCTCTGTGTGTCTCTCTGTGCGAGCGTGTGTGCGAGATTGTGCTTGTGATTGTGTGTTTTTATGTGGGAATGTCAGTACCTCTGTGTGATTGAGATTATAAATCAGAAACACATTCCACCTTTGGATTGGAATCACTTTAATCAATCTGTGCATTCTGGATTTTAACAGTTCCAGAAATAATTGCAGTAACATTTACCGTGTGTGTGTGTTGTAGGTTAAGGAATGGTCACCCTGCTTCACCAGAGTCAACACTGAAACTGTCCTAGATAAATATGTGGGAACTTTTGTTGAGGTTGATAATTGGCAGGGTAAACGGGGGGCGAGAGTGGAATGAGAGCATTTGGATTCCAATGGAGCTGCTCTCTGTATCACCGAAACCTGTGGAATTGCAAAGCAAGAGCTGCAAAAGGCGAATAGTTTGTTTGGAAATTATTTTCTGTTCGAACACGGACAAAATGTGATTAAAGGTTGTAATTGTGTCTCAAAATGTTTGTATTTCCAATTTTCAAAGAACCAGTCTGTGAGATTGAGACAATTATCTTGGAAACATTAAAAGAACCGTTAGCAAGATCCCCTGTGGAAGATTAAACACTGACAATGTCTGACACAGGAATTACAGAGTGCAGCAGAGTTTACCCACTCCCATTCTGAATGGGATTAGTGTCTGATAACTGCACCAAATGTACACATTACAGTCTGAGATCATCCCCAACTACAGTCTCCAGACAATATCTCCCATAGGGAATGAGGGAACAGAGTTCATGTACAGTGTCTGGTGATGAAAGGGTTAATTCACCAGCCGGGGTTCCTGCTGCAAACTCCAATCCCTCTCAATATTGTTCAATATTCACACTGCAGTAACCGGTTCCCAGGTGCAGACATGGGACATACTGAATTTGTCTGAGGCTCACAGAGAGCAGTGCCTGCAGTAGCTGTGAGCCACCAGCAGATGGTGGCATTGTGTCACTTTAATCACCAGATAGTGAAAGAGGTTTTGAGGAGAGGCTGGTGGAGTCTTTAATTCATTCACAGAGACCGAGAGGAAACTCTGACAAGATTGACCAATCTGCCCTCTGCTGGGTACTGTCAGAATCACACACACTGTTCTCTCTCTGGAGAATTATCTCTGCTGCTCCCTTTTGAAAGGAGGTTGAAGACTCTGTTGCTGAGAACACTGACAACACATTGCTGCTTAAACAATGGTTTGCAGCAATCTTTCCTTCAATGTGGAGACTAAAACTACAACAGTTTTCCAGCTGGGAAACCAGGTAAGCAGGGAAATCACTGCCAGGCTGGAGGGGCTGATGGAATAGGGAGGGAGAGGGGCAGGAATGAAGGGTTTGGAAGGAGCTGTCGAAGATCTTCACAATTCAGGATTTCACTGTAACCGGTGGAGCAGCAATGTTTATAGATTGAAATGTTCACAGTAGCACTTTCAGTCCCGGTCTGGATCCCTGCAGCGGCTCCAGCTGGCTCTCTCCACAACTGATCCAATTTTTCTGCAGCCTGAAACAGAGTAAAGATGAAACAGGAAATAAACAGATTGAACAACAGAGTAAATAACAGGAGACTGGAGTTAATGGGACAAATCTTCTGGTCTCTGGATCGCCAGAGGCCAGACACACATCCGAACATGAGCATCGGGACCCTGTGGATGTCCTGACGCACTGATCTACCTGGGAATTGTCCCAGAGGTATTAACTACTATTGGGGAACTCCCCTGCTGCAGTTAGAGTCAGATACTTGGGACAGATCCACAAAATTTACCTGGATAGTTACTCAGGTAATGTTAGACAGCTCACCACCTGGGCTAATACCTGAATAGCACAACCGAGTCCTCCAATCACTTCCCACTGATCCCCATACTACACCTCCCACAATCTGACTAGACCCACTCATAGGGTCACAGAGGTTTACAGCATGGAAACAGGCCCTTTGGCCCAACTTGTCCATGCCACACTTTTTTTTAAAAACCCTAATCTAATCCCAATTACCCGCATTTGGCCCATATCCCTCTTTACCCATCGTACCCTTGTAACTATCTAACTGCTTTTTAAAAGATAAAATTGTACCCGCCTCTACTACTACCTCTGGCAGCTTGTTCCAGACACTCATCACCCTCTGAGAACAAATTGCCCCTCTGGACCCTTTTGTATCTCTGTCCTCTCAACTTAAACCGATGCCCTCTAGTTTTAGACTCCCCTACCTTTGGGAAAATATCTTGACTATCTAGCTGATCTAAGCCCCTCATTATTTTATAGACCTCTATAAGGTCACCCCTCAGCCGACCAACGCTCCAAGGAAAAATGTCCCAGTCTATTAGCCTCTCCTTATAACTCAATCCATCAAGTCCCAGTAGCATCCTAGTGAACCTTTTCTGCACTCTTTCTAGTTTAATAATATCCTTTCTATAATAGGGTGACCAGAATTGCACACAGCATTCCAAGTGTGGCCTTACCAATGTCTTGTACAACTTTAACAAGATGTCCCAACTCCTGTATTCAATGTTCTGACCGATGAAACCAAGCATGCCGAATGCCTTCTGTCCACCTGTGACTCCACTTTCAAGGAGCTATAAACATATACCCCTAGATCTTTTTATTCTGCAACTCTCCCCAACGCCCTACCATCAACTGAGTAAGTCCTGCCCTTGCTCAATCTACCAAAATGCATCACCTCGCATTTGTCTAAATTAAACTCCATCTGCCATTCATCAGCCAAATGGCCCAATTGATCAAGATCCCGCTGCAATTGGAGATAACCTTCCTCACTGTCCACCATGCCACCAATCTTGGTGTCATCTGCAAACTTACTAACCATGCCTCCTATATTCTCATCCAAACCATGAATATAAATGACAAATAACAGTGGGCCCAGCACTGATCCCTGAGGCACAACGCTGGTCACAGGCCTCCAGTTTGAAAAACAACTCTCGACAACCACCCTCTGGCTTCTGTCAAGGAGCAAAATTTGTCTCCATTTCGATACCTCACCCTGGAACGCGTGAAATGTAACTTTATGCTAACAAACTACCATGCGGTACCTTGTCAAAGGCCTTGCTAAAGTCCATGTAGACAACATCAACTGCACTGCCCTCATCTATCTTCTTGGTTACCCCTTCAAAAAACTCAATCAAATTTGTGAGACATGATTTTCCACTCACAAAGCCATGCTGACTGTCCCTCATCAAACCTTGCATCTCTAAATGCCTGTGGATCCTGTCCTTCAAAAAACCTTCCAACAATTTACCCACCACAGATGTGAGGCTCACTGGCCTGCAGTTTCCAGACTTTTCCCTCCAGCCCTTTTTAAACAAAGGCACAACATTTGCTACTCTCAATCTTCAGGCAGTTCACCCATGACTACCGATGATTCAAATATCTCAGCTCGGGGACCCACAATTTCCTCCCTAGCCTCCCACAACGTCCTGGGATATACCTCATCAGATCCCGGAGATTTATCTACCTTGATGCGCGTTAAGACTTCCAGCACCTCCTTCTCTGTAATATGT